>NW_015164699.1:413579-454808 GCF_001447785.1 Gekko japonicus
AAAAACCTATGGCTCTTTGCCTTAACTACACATTAAAGATACATAGTTACCAATTCAGGGACATCAAACAGCCCAAATAGTCCAAGGGATTTTGAAGGGAAATCCCATCTTTGCACACCCATGTGCTCCAAGTCACCAAGCAGGTCTTTGTTTTCCGAGAGACAGCATTTCAGGTGCAATAAAACAGACAGCAAGAGCCTCAGAGCTAAGAGAACAAGAGACTCGAGAACAAGGAGAGCTCACTCCCAGAGGGATCAAACAATTATACCCCAATCTAATCATGATTAGCCGTGGGCATTCGGCCAATCACGAGCAGCAGGGGTGTGTGGCCAATTTCAGGTTGCCATAGCTGCACATAAGGTGTGTGTATAGATTGGCTAGAAGTTTGGAGACCCCGCCTGCAGTCATGTGACCCCAAACTCCAGCTACTTCATGTGTATGTGACTTGTCGCATGTGGGCCAGGAAGTGAAGCCATGAGGTCTGGCTTTTGGCATGAAGGTGTGAAAGAATGTGGGCTCACCATTTGGCTTGCAACAGGAAATAAGACACAGCATGTTATCATAATGTAATCACAGGAAAAGGCATGTGGATATAGAATGCAGAAAGCATTTTTTCTATACAGGAGTGCAGATCCTCGTGCACAGTTGCACAGCCAATAAGATCTCCAGTGGCCAAGCCCTGCTGGGCAAACACCCATTGTAGCCCTGCCCACTTTCTAAAAACACTTGGGCACTAAGAAAGGTGTGGGTCACCATGGGGCCCACGGGCAACATTTTGGGGACCCCTAGCTTAGCGTGCAGCACTGTTTCTTGTATGCATTAGCTGGTTCTTACTGCATTGTGTTCTGATTTCTGCAATCCAGTTTTTGCATTTCTTATGTTGTGCTTTGTACTGTTCTTATTGCATGGTTTTCCAGTCTTGCAATCCAGTCTTAGTACCCTGCTGATTGTATGTCTTCCACTGTTCCTATTGCATTTTTAAGCTCTTTTCTAGTCTGCCCTGAGCCTCAGTGAGAAAGGTGGACTATGAATAAAGTAAGGAAATAAACAGTTGACCCAGCTGTCTGATTCTCCTCAAGGCACTTATGAAGCTGCCGTATGATGAGTCAGAAAGTAGAATTCTTGGGTCCGTCAAGGTCAGTCTTGTTTACTGTGTCTGGCAGCTGCTTTCCAGGGTCTCAGGCAGTGGTCTTTCACATCACCTGCTGCCAGGTCATTTTAACTGGAGGTGCTGGGGATCAAACCTGGTGATGGAATATACAATGTCTGGTGTACAGAGAAGAAGCGGAGAAGACCCTGAAGAAGAAGACAGATAGGATAGGAAGGTCTTTTCTCTCCTGTTAAGTGTCGTTCCTTCTCTCTCTTGTTAAGTGTCATACCTTGTCTGTCTACAGACTGCTACTCTTATGGCAATTTACCCCTTCTTCTCAGAAGTTCTCTCTCTCTAGTGACGTAGTTAGGACCCTATCTCTGTCTCTCCTCTGTATTATCAAGTATGTTAGTTCATAAATAAACCTTTATCTACACTTTAATCAGGTTGTGCACTGTGTTAATTACTCTTCCAATACCTGGGACCTTCTGCAGGCAAAGCAGGTGGTCCAAAGACCCCCATCCCCCTGAGATCACAGGAGAAAGCAGCTTTGCATGTTCCAAGCAGGAAATACATTTTTTTCCCCCAGTAACATGAAGATTTGTCCATTCTGCGGGTAGAAATTATTAAGCCTGTTTCTGGTTATTCAGATTTGCAACTCGCGGAATCAGTTTATCCCAATCTGAATTGACGCCCCTGTTGAACAGACACCTAATTGAACTGGCGACATGGTCCTCGATATACTTTCTGTTGACTGCAGCTAAGACTGACAATGTCTTGTTCTTTGTTATTACCCAAGGACCCTGTGCCCCCGGAACTGGTCCTTCTGCTTCAACAGTCCCAGGATCCTTTGCTCCAGATGTTATTTCCTGCATCAGCGACGAGCCAAAATACAAACTCAAACGATGTCAAGACTCAGACAAAACCAGTAGTAGTAACAGTGGTGTCTAAATTCAAGGTTTGTCACGGCTTACAGATTTTGGCCGTCTGTCTTCATCAGCACCTAAACACATTGTCATTGTTTTCCAAGTTGCCTTCCCCAGCAATGAGGGCTTAGACGCTCATGTCTGATAAACACCACCAAAGCTGCAGTTTTCAGGCGTGAAGGCCCAGCTTGTGTTGTCCTTTACAACTGTCAAATTTTAGTAGGTGAATAACTACAGTGCTGGAGATTGACACTTTTTGGTTTTGTGGGAACTCTCTCCAGACTTGTTTTCTGGGTTGCTCTGGGAAGGGGGGGGGGTAGCTGTGTCATCAAGTTGCTGCTCAGGTATGGCAAACCCAGAGGGCTTTCAAGGCAAGAGATGTTGAGAGGTGGTTTGCTATTGCCTGCCTCTGCATTGCAACCCTGGGCTTCCTTCGTGGTCTCCCATCCAAGTACCGACCAGGACCGACCCTGCTTAGCTTCTGAGATCTGATGGGATCAGGCTAGCCTGGGCCATCCTGGTCAGGGCATTAGTACTTAGAAGACCAACAGAATTTTCCAGGGGATAACCATTTGTGAGTCAAAGCTCCCTTTGTCAGATACCAGGTATACAGTAGACAGTTATTGCTGACCTTTTCCTTGAAGAACCTTCAGTCAACATCTGAGGAACGCCCCCCTCCCAGGTTTTTGCAGAACAGTTTTAAAAACATGTTGTCGAAGGCTTTCACGGCCGGAGTTCATTAGCTGTTGTAGATTTTCCAGGCTGTGTGGCCGTGGTCCTGGCATTGTAGAACCTGACGTTTTGCCAGCAGCTGTGACTGGCATCCTCAGAGGTATAACACAGAAAGATGGAGTACTCTCTGTGTCAATGTGAGAAGATATAAATTACCTGCCTACCATTTTTCTTCTCACCTTGACACAGAGAGTATTCCATCATTCTGTGTTATACCTCTGAGGATGCCAGTCACAGCTGCTGGTGAAACGTCAGGTACTACAATGCCAAGACCATGGCCATACAGCCTGGAAAATCTATAACAATTAGCGTTTTAAAAACCATTGTGCAGAAGAGAATAGATCCATCAGTGGCTGTCATCCCTGGTGTCTAAATAGAACACCCATGGTCAGAGGCAGTATATCTCTGAACAACAGTTCCATGGGGAGGGAAAGTTCCCTGTCTCCATTCCCTGCTTATGGGCTTCACAAGGCACGTGGGAAACCAAATGCCGACCTAGATGGCCCTTTGGTCTGATCCACCTGGGCTCCTCTGATGCGCCCACAAAGCAGAATAGTCATCACTGCCCTCTCCTCCATCACACTCTCTCTGTAGGGCTCTCTAGAGAAGCTGATGGAGATCCTGAACAGCACCACACCTCACTACATCAGATGCATCAAGCCGAATGCAGATTGCCTGGCCGCCGTTTTCAGGAAGGACGAGGTAACGCTGGCCCCAAGCAGTGGTGATCAAGCTGATTGTGGCTGAGTCTGGCAAATGGTGGTTGGCACACAACTGACTGATTCCCCCCCACCCCCTCCCGGCAGTGCCACTGGAAGCTGACATGGGTGACTGAAACTGCTGGCACAGAGGTCACACGGATTATGTTCCTGATGAAGGAACCTAAGTGTCAAACTCAGGCCTTACTTGTCATAGAACGTTGTCTGGTCAAACTCAGGCTCTGTTGTATTAGGGGTTAACTAAGTTCTCAGAAGGAGCTGCAGTGGCTCAAGTGGTTAAGACGCTGAACTGCAGGCTGTGGAAGGTCAGTAGTTCAGCAGTTCGAGACCCGAGTGTGCCACATGATGGAGTGAGCTCCCATCTCTAGTTCCAGCTCCTGCCAACCTAGCAGGTCGAAAGCAAGAAATTGCAAGTAGATAAATAGGTGGGAAGGTAACAGCGTTCCGTGCGTCTTGGTGTTTAGTCATGCTGGCCACATGACCACGGAAACATCTTCAGACAGCGCTGGCTTTTCGGCTTTGAAACGGAGATGAGCACCGCAACCCTAGAGTCGGACTTGACTGGCTTTCGAGCAAGTGAACCTTTACCTTTTAAGTTCTCAGAAGTGCTCATTCCACTGTTTTCATCTACATGCTGTTTATCTTCTTTGCTAGGAAGGGGGGGGAGTGGATGTGTGTGTTTGAATGTCTGCTTAAACTTGAATAGCACCAGCTTGGAGTAGTCTGCAAGACACTGGGAAGTGTATGATCTCAGCATCCACCATGACCTTGTAATGTAGGGAGCTTCTAGATAAATGTTACCGTTAGTTGCAGGTGCTGGGGGCAGCCACAAGGGCAGGCTTTGAACTTTGGTGGGCTGAATGAGAATATTGATTGGGTAGTTGGCATAGGGGGGATGTCTTGTTGGTAGTATAGGGTCGGACCTGGCATTCGGGTGTCAGTTCCGACACAGAATCTGTCTATGCTGGGAATCTCTCTTCCTCTGCCAAAGCTGACCTGTCTCCCTCTGCAAAAGCTTGACCTCCCAAGACATTTTAGAGACCCCTGCTGTTTGATCGCCTAAGGCGATGGTGGTTCATCACAGGCAATCAAGCAAATGGCTATGGGGCAATAATAATATTTTAAGCATTTTTATATAGTGCTTTTGCATGCTAGGGCTAACTCATGACGTGCCTAACAGCCCAGCATGGCAGGGGAGCATTGAACTGGGGGCTTCCTAATTTGTAGCTCAGCCTGCTAACTGCTGTGCTAACACCAGCTCTTGTGTGTGTCTGTTTTTAAAACCAATGTGGTGTAGCGATTGGGCTGAGATTGGTGAGAGTTGAGTTCTAGATCCCCCTCTGCCCTGAAACTCACTAGATGTTCTTAGGCCAGTCATTCTTTCTCTCTCAGTCTAGCCCTACCTTGCAGGGTTGTTGTGAGGGCAGTGGGGGAAGAAATTCCCACCGGGGCACGAAGATCCCTGGATAACCTTGGGACAGACAATCTTTCCCGGCCTAAACAGCCTCACAAAGGGGGTTGTGAAGATAAAACTGGGAGAGGGGAGACTGTATATGTTTCCTTGAATTACTTGGTGGACGGGCGGGATGAAAATCGAATGAATAAATGATCAATAAAACCATCCTTACCTGGCAGGTTCTGTGTCAGCTGGAGGCATGTGGCATCGTGGAAACAATCAACATCAGCGCAGCCGGCTTTCCAATCAGGTACGGCTGCAAAAATTGCATTTCTTCCCACATTGTGAGACGTCCCCATTCCTCCCTTGTACCCACATCGCCTCCCTCCGCTCCCTTTGCTGTTCTCTCTTCCAGCAGTTGGAACCAGGGTCAGAGGTGGAAAATGGTCAGTAAAATCAGTAAAAGTCAGTTTTTTCATCTTGGTCAGTAATTTGTCAGTTTTTTTTTTTTAAGTTGGTTTTTTAAAAGTCAGTATTTCTTTGATTTTTGTGAATGCATTTTGTGTTTTTTTGTTTTCATTACTGCATTTTTGGGGATACATGATGACTCCCCAGTGAGAAGACAGATTGTTTTCAGTTCAGTAATGAAGTACTTTAAGACTCGGTTCCTAAGAGTAAAAATGATTTGGTGAAATCTTCCACAAAGTATAGAAACATAATTCACCTCTTAGAACA
This sequence comes from Gekko japonicus, assembly GCF_001447785.1. NCBI lineage: Eukaryota > Metazoa > Chordata > Lepidosauria > Squamata > Gekkonidae > Gekko > Gekko japonicus. The sequence continues at coordinate 419,178 of NW_015164699.1, forward strand.
TGAGACAATGAGAGCAGAGGTGATGGATATTGTGGGATTCAACATGGCACAGGCTCATGCCAGGAGGGGTTGAGAAAGCAATGGAAGAAGAGGCCAAGAAAAAAAAAAACTGCTTGTGGATGCAGTGCAGAAAACTGTTGAGAAACAAAAGAGTTTGTGAATAACTTCTTTTTTCATCAAAAAACCAAAGATAAAGTAAAAGCATAGTCTTACCTTACAGTAATTATGTTTTGTTGTCATAATTATTATTTTATGTGTGGTTTTTAATATGTTTTTGCTGTTTTGCTGTTTTATTATCTGCAGTATATGATTATTTTTAAAAGGGAATCTTTTTTGCCTTAAATTTTGTACAATAATGAAAATGTCCTATCTTCATTTAAAACATTCAATAAAAAGGTGTGCAATCCTTTTATCTGGATCACATCTGACTATGGGGTTGGCTATCGAGATGGTGGAGGCCAGATAATCATTTTTAATGAAGACCTAGTTTTACTTTTAAAATGCTAGCTTATCAATAGGCTGACATTAAATTATTCAGCAATTTGTCAGTTTTTTGTCAGTATTTGGTCAGTTTTTTTGAATTTTGGTCAGTAAAATCAGTATTTTTGACCCTCTGACTAGTTTCCACTCCTGAAACCTAGACACGTGAAGGGGCATTGTAGCTTTTTGGACAGTGGTTGGGGAAAGACCACTTTGGAATACTTCCCTGTGCCCCCCAAATACTTCCCTGCTGGACGGATATTTGTCAGAGATGCTTTAGGCTGGTCCTGCATTGGGCAGGGGGTTGGACTAGATGGTCTGTATGGCCCCTTCCAACTCTGTGATTCTATAAACAACTAGCTTATCAGCGAGTCCGTCTCTGCCCTCTTTCTTTACTAGCTTGCGTTGATCTTCTTTTGCAGCGGGTAGAAACACTTGCACTGTGAGAGATTTTCAAGGAAAGTCATCCACTTGCTTTATTTCATTATCTGCAATATTAGTTGGCCCACCTTGTTTTGTTGTAGGGCAGGGGGAGCCCACACTGCTGGTCACTGGGAACCTGGGAGCTGGCCATTGTTGGGAACAGGCTGCTGGGCTGGAAGGAGCGGGGTCAAGGCCTGCGGAGCATCCCACAGTGCTCCAGACTAACCTTTCCTCTCCATTTTGACTGGTAGGATCTCCTTCAGAAGTTTCGTTGAACGGTACGAAGTGCTGAAGAAATCACGGAAGCGCACCTCCAGAGCTGCACAGAATGGAAACAGCTGCTCACCCCATGTGGGAAATGGTATGTTCTCCTCTAAAGCTTCTGTTTCTAGTAACTGGGAAGGATGTCTGAACTTGACCAGTCTTCCCCCGCTTGACACATTCCCGTCGCCTAGGCTCTGCCACCAGATTCCTTTTTGCTTTGACTGTCCATCTTCTGGAAGACATTTTCCAAAATATGTGTAGGATGAAAAATAGACCTTTGGGCAGCAGAAGACTGCATGGCACCTGAGAATTTCCTCTTTTTGTTTAACATAAACACAGCCCTTCCTCAAATCCAGCTCAGGTTGCACATTTTAAAAGCGTCTTAGTGGCCTAAGAGTGTGGATGTGTGTTCTGCAATGGGTTATCTCAGTAAAACATACCAGCATGCACATTTGGATGCACATCAGCTTCACACCCGCAGTTCCAGAAACAGCAAGTTACATACATACGGTAGCCTGTTTACCCAGGTGGATGTCTTTTACCTTTAAGAACAAGAATACAGAGCATCCCTTGCCCCAGACCAAGAGTTCCTATCTATACCTTGTGACTAATAGCCACTGATGGACCACTGCTCCATATGCTTATCTAATTCCCTCTTGAAGCTGTCCATGCTTGTAACCCGCGCCACCTCCCGTGGCAGTGAATTCCATGTGTTAATCACTCTTTGGGTGAAGAAGGACTTCCTTTTATCCGTTCTAACCCGACCGCTCAGCAATTTCATGGAGTGCCCATGGGTTCTTGCATTGTGAGAAAGGGATAAAAGTACTTCTTTCTCTACCTGCTCTTTCCCATGCATAATCTTATAAACCTCGATCATGTCATCCCTCAGCCATCGTTTTTCCAAGCTAAAGAGTCCCAAGCGCTTTAACCTTTATCAAGGTATAAGCCCTTACAGCCATGTGCTAGCCATATTCTGTTGAGAATTCTGGAGGGGATCATACAGTCTCTAGCAAAACTTGCTCTCTTACGGCTGTGGAGATACACTGGTAAGTGTGTGGGTAAAAGCTTACCAAAATCTGAGAACTCAGTTGCACGTTACTACCTGACGGATATTCATGTGTAGCCCTGACCTGGATACCTCAGGCTAGCCCGATCTCATCATATCTCAGAAGTTAAGCAAGGTCAGCCCTGTTTAGTACTTGGATGGGAAACCACCGGGGAAGGCCAGGGTTGCTACGCAGAAGCACACCACCAGTGTTCCCTCTAAGCTGAGTTAGTGTGAGCTAGCTCCCAGTTTTTTAGCCTCCGGCTCACACATTTTTGTCTTAGCGTAGGAAGGAATGGCTCCAGAGCAAACTAATTTATGCAGTAGCCAAATCGCTTCCTCACAACTTGAATGCCAGTAGCTCATAAAGCACAATTTTTGCTCACAAGACTCCACAGCTTAGAGGGAGCATTGCACACCACCTCTGAACATCTCCTGCCTTGAAAACCCTGCGGGGTTGCCATAAGCCGGCTGCAACTTGATGTCACTTTCCACCGCTACCATTCATGGGTAAGCCTAGATAAAACTGGATGAGGTTGTAGAGCCTCTGGCCACTTTCCTCCTGTTATTTTATCTGTGTTTCTCCATGCTACGGTTGTCTAGATACTAGACTACTGTAATGCACTCTGTGTGGGTCTTCCCTGAAAGACAACTTGGAAACTATGCCACAGCCCCCCACTAGTATCAGGCAATAAGTGGAATCTTCATATCACTGCCATTATGCAGACACTCTGTTGATTAGTAAAAGGTAAAGGTTTCCCTTGCTCGAAAGCCAGTCGAATCCAACTCCAGGGGGTGGTGCTCATCTCCGTTTCCAATCCAAAGAGCCAGAGCTATCCAGAGACTTCTCCGTGGTCATGTGGCCGGCATGAGTAGATGCCGAGGCTCACGGAATGCTATAAATGAGACAAATAAATAAATAAAATAAATTCTCTTCCCACTGAAGCAGTACCTATTTATCTACTTGCAATTTCTTGCTTTCGACCTGCTAGGTTGGCAGGAGCTGGGGCCGGAGATGGGAGCTCACTCCGTCACACGGCACTAGAGTCTCAAACTGCCGAACTACAGACCTTCCGGTCTGCAGCTCGGCGTCTTAACCTCTGAGCCACTTCTGTTGGTTACCAATCAGTTATCAGACTTAGTTGAAGGTTCTAGCTTAGTGGCCTTGGTCCCACATATGTGCAGAACTGCCTCTCCTGCTACGTTCCACTGCAGCAGCTTCACTCATTGGAGCAAAGCCTTCTGAAGGTGCCACCCTTTAAGCTTGTGAAATCGACAGCAGCCCCTTCACATGCATTCTCTGTCGGGGCTCCCACATCACGGAACAGTCTGCCCGGGACTGTTAGGAAAGCCCTGAGGATTCTCACATTTCACAAAATGTGCAAAACAGAATAGTTCGGGAGGGCGTTCTTGTGGAGGAGTAGAGCTGTGAGCTGCAATGTAATGGATCAGCTCATGGGAGTGACCTCTCTTAGGAAGAAGAAGATAACAGATTGGATTTATACCTTGCCCTTCGGTAACCAAAGCAGTCTTAGAGTGATTTACAATCTCTTTTCCCTTCCCTCCAACAGACACCCTGTGAGGTAGGTGGGGCTGAGAGAGCTCTCTCAAGATCTGCTCATGAGAGAACAGCTCCAAGAGAACTTATGAGTGACCAAAGGTCACACCAGCAGCCGCATGTGGAGGAGTGGGGAATCAAATCCAGTTCTCCCAGATTAGAGTCCCCGCTCTTAACCACTACACCAAACTGACTCTCAGGGACTGTGTGTTTAGCTAGGACTTTGATTAAAGCGGTCCTGAATTGTCATTTTAAATTTTGGTAGTACGTATTTTTATGTGCTCCATTTTATGTATTTTATTTATCTTGTAAGCCACCTTGTGCTCCAAAAGGAAGAGAGGTGGCTGATAAATGTTATAAATAAATAAATAATCCCCCCCCCTTCCAGTTCTTCAGTCCCACCTGAGGCATTATGTGGTTTTGCTAGGAACCTGTGTTTAGACTCCAATATTGTCATCATTCAAATGTTATCATATTCTGTAATCAGCTTACTGAGTGACCGAATAGCTCTATTGTATTCATAAACCACATTAATGTCAGATCCCAAGCAGGAGAACAAACCCACGTAAATGAAAATAATCAGTTCTCTCCTTTGCGAATTGCCCCCTACTGCTCCCTCTCTGAACTCCTGAAGATAATTCAGCCCCTGAAGGAAAGATAAAGTCAGGTGGATAAGGAGAAAGGCAGCCACAGGTCCTGTAGGGATTTCCAGTTTTCTCTGCTACTCCTCTAGGGAGCATCTGGGGCAGTGATGCTCTGTATTCTTGGTGCTCGGGGGGCAACCGTGGGAGGCCTTCTGGAGTTCTGGTCCCGCTGCTGGACCTCCTGATGGCACCTGGTTTTTGGCTACTGTGTGACACAGAGTGTTGGACGGGATGGGCCACTGGCCTAGCCCAACATTGGCTTCTCTCTTATGTTTATCAACCAGCCAGTTTGTAGCTGTCCTCCCAGCAAAAGTCAAGAGAGCTTTCCAGCAACTGGAGCAGGACTTCTGTGCTCTGCCTGCTTCCTAGCCACTCCCCAAGATCAGCGAGTAAAAATAAGAGCAGTGTTGTGCAGAATGAAGTGTAACATGCACAGGTGCCAAAATGCAACAGTCTGGGATTGGTTTCATTTTGCACAAGGGTTGTTTTGTTTTTTTAAAGTTGCTCCCGCTCAGACCCTGTCTGTACTGCTGTGAAGTTCTGTTTTTGTTTTTCATAATTTCTCTTTCTGTGCCTGTCAGATCTCTTGCCCGACACCCTTTGGCCTCTTCCTAGCTTTCTGGGACCCTTCAGCTCCTACACACACTGCTTCTCTGCAGGACTCTCTCCCACAAACTGCCTCTCTGTCTTAGGCTGTCCCTTTAATAGGCCCAGGTCAGCTCTCCAGCCAGTAGAGGTAAGCTTAGATTAGATCAGGTCTCTCTCTGTCTTGGGGTCAAACTGCATGCAATGGCAGCAAACCTGTATGCACAAGGCAACCCTAACCACACGGGGAGGCGTCTGTGGCTCTAAAGTGCCACAGAGGAAGGTCTGAGCTTCACCACCGCTCCTGGTCTCATCCTGCAGTCTGTCTCATAAGGACTTCCATCTCCTGCACAGTTGGGCTCGGCGACTGGAAGTGAGCATGGGGGGGGGGGTGCACAGTGGGAAATGGTGGGTGGGAGAAGGGTTAAGAACCCTCCGCTTCCTTTGGCACTTTAAGATGTACCCCATCCACATACATCACAGACCTGTGAAGCTGCCTTATACCGAATCAGACCTTTGGTCCGTGGAAATCAGAATTGTCTGGCAGGAGCTCTCCAGAATCTCAGGCAGAGGTCTTTCAAACGTCACCTGCGACCTGGCCTTTTCCCTGGAGGTGCTGGGGACCGAACCTGGGACCTTCTGCATGCCAAGCAGATCTTCTCTGCCACTGAGCCGCTGTCCCTCCCTGCTTTGCATGTAATTGTATACAAGATAAAAAGCCAGTGGCACAGCAATATATGCAAACAAGAAAAAAAAATGCATGTGCCCAAATTCGACCACCAAAAAACCAATAATTTAATAGATTTTATAGATGTAACATATACACTACTCAGAACAAATTCTCCTATGACACGATTAAATAGGTAGAAATTCACAGGTACAGTTTTTTCATAAACATCTTTGTAATAATTAATTCAAAAGAGTCCTTGAACTGTAAGGATGCGATAGTGTCTCTGCCAGCCGATTCATTTTATAGATATGTGTAGACATCCACAAAGTATATTCAGATTATTTATTTATTTATTTATTTAATTAGATTTCTATCCGAGGGGTGGGACCTCAGACAGGTACAATGCCATAGACTCCACCCTCCAAACCACTCAGTCCCTCATGGGGAACCATTGTTGCCAATCTCCAGGTGAGGGCTGGAGACCGGTCAAAATTACAATTGCTCTGCAGAAGGGAGGGCGGAAGTCAGCTGAAGTCAAAGGGGCAGATAATGGTAGGTTGATGGTTAGCTGCGAAGGAGATGGGGTTGCCAACTCCAGGCTGGCAAATTCCTGGGGGTTTGAGGGGTGGAGCCTGTAGAGGGTGGGGTTTGCGGAGGGGTGGGACATCAGACAGGTAGAATGCCATAGACTCCACCCTCCAAACCAGCCATTTCGTCCTGGGTAACAATTGTTGCCAATTTCCAGGTGAGGGCTACAGATCACTCAAAATTACAACTGCTCTTCAGGGAGCAGAGATCAGTTCCTCTGGAGAAAACAGTGGACTCTGCCATTATACCCTGCTGAGGTCACCACAGCAAAATGACACTGTTTGCCCAAAGCCAGAGCACTCCCCCAGAGCCTCTTTCTAGATCCCGTTGTATTTATTTCCACAACGGGCTTTACTGCTATTGGTAGATATAAAGGGATTCCATACTCAGCTAGACACTGTGCGTGTAATCAAAACCAAGTTGACTCGGTTTTCCATATTTTCCTACACTGTCCCCAATATGATGAGATACGTCTTTCCTTTTTAGATCCAATCTTATTTAATATGATAGGCTGTCCAGACACTTTTAAGGTGCACTACCTTTTGAATGATTTGTCACCCGAAATAACTGAAAATGTAGCCTCTTTTTAAAGTTTGGTAATCAAGGACCGTCTGCACAACGTATAGATGCATATGATTGATTCATTTCTCCTTGTTACCTATTTATCCACTTTTGTTTCTTCCTGTAGCCTAACATATGCCAATAAAGGTCTGTGTATGTGTATGTATGTATGTAATTAAAGTGCTTATTGATACAGCAATCCTCAGGTACAGCAATCCTCAGTGATTCCCAATGGAGAATCAATAATTTCTTGGAACCTCCCTTCAAAAGTCCGAAGCATGTCTCCACTATACCATTTTCATTACCATTTTCATTTCCCTCTAATGAAAATGGTATAGTGGAGATATGCTTCGGACTTTTGAAGGGAGGTTCCAAGAAATTATTGATTCTCCATTGGGAATCACTGAGGATCGCTGTATCTGAATATACTTTGTGGATGTCTACACGTATCTATGAAATGAATCGGCTGGCAGAGACACTATCACATCCTTGCAGTTCAAGGACTCTTTTGAATTAATTATTACAAAGATGTTTATGAAAAAACTGTACCTGTGAATTTCTACCTATTTAATCGTGTCATAGGAGAATTTGTTCTGAGTAGTGTATATGTTACATCTATAAAATCTATTAAATTATTGGGGGTTTGGTGCTTGAATTTGGGCACATGCATTTTTTTCTTGTTTGCATGTAATTGTGGCATTCCTTCTTTTCAGGACTCAGGTCTGCCTCCCTTGCGTGTGGTTTGGCCTTTGGGCAGCGCACAAATCCATGGGTTTTGGCCCATGATGGCTGCAAGGTTGGAAGGGCTGGGAAAGCCAGACTCTTAGATATTGGCTCATTTCTTTCTCCTCTTGCAGGCTGGGTTCCAACTCAAGACGATGGCGACACATTTCAGCCTGCCGTTCAGGACATTCTCCAAGAAATGTGCCCGAGTGCTCCTCCGCTCCAACCAGCAGAGAAAAAATCCTGCGATGCAGCCGTGTATTGCGGCAAGACCAAAGTATTTATGACTCACTCCATGGTAAAGACACAAGGTGGACTTTGAAGACTTGGTAGGAAGGGAGAAATGGGGGTGCAATTTATTCAGAACTGAGGGCCCTCCTGAAATTCAGCATGAGCAGTGCTATAAATAAAATTACATGGCATTTCTGTGGAAGCAGGGAAGAATTCAGTTACCTGTGAATCATTGACTAATTTCCCACAAGCAGCTGTGCCACCGTCGCTCTTCCATTTCTCCCCCTTGCATTGGTCAACTTCACATTTCACTGTGCAGCCACATATTGACCTGCAGCTCCCCCCCCAATTTCCCCCATGTCTTCTCGATCTCTAAAAACAAGGATTGAGAAGACACGAGGGAAATCAGGGGGAGCTGCAGGTCAAAATGTTGCCACACAGCAAATAGTATGAAATTGACCAATGAAAGCGGGGGAAACAGAAGAGCGACGGCAGCACAGCTGCTTGTGGGGAATTGGTGTTGGTTTGCCATTTAAAAGGAAGTACCAGTAGACCTCATGATTGTAAAGAGAGGCTTGAATGCATGTGAGCAATTGCAGAAATTAGAGATAAAACTGAGATTCCAAGGGGCATGGGCACTGGCCTTCAGCTGGTATTTCTTCCTCATGCAAATCTATGCAGGGTTACATCACTTATCCAGGTCACAGAACTCGGCAGGGATGGTGGAGGAGAACACAGCCTGTTTCAGTTGATGCTCACCTGTACAGGCACTACGTTAGACATTGGGGTTAAAGGGAGGGACAGTGGAATTGCACAGCTAATTTTAATTAAGTGACTCTTTTAGATTCTCAAACACTTGACACATTGGACTTTGAGTCATTCCTAAATATCAGAAGCAAAGATATGGCTTTGAAAAGTACTGGGGGATCAGGAAGTGCCTGACCGTGCCCGGGTTCACCCGGAGGTCTTATGTCTCTTCTTGCAGTTGGAGGTCCTGGAAGCCAGACGAGCCCGGGCCTTGTCAGAGAGAGCTTTCTGCATCCAGTGCTGCTGGTGGCGGTTCAAGAGGCGGAAGCAGGTGAAGCAGAGACAGGCTGCCACGGCCATCCAATCAGGTGAGAGAAAAGGTGACAGGCAGGTGGGGTTCACCAATGAAGAGGTGCGTGGGAAATGTTCAGAATCAGAGGCGGGTTCGGCAGAATGCAGGGCAGTTTCAGGTGTTTTTTCCCCCTGCTGGGATTCTTGCAGAGAAATATAGGCCAGGAGGGGAGGTCAGCCAGATCCTGCAAAGCACATTCTCAGGGTCACAGATGATGATGCTTGTACGTCGTGCTCTTCCTCTGAGGAGTGTGGGGCGGACAGGTGGGGGGTGTTACCTCCTTTTTGCCCTTGCAGCCACCCAGTGAGGTAGGTTAAAGCTGGACAGTGCATGGCCCAAGGTCAGCCAACAGAGGGCACGACACACTGTGCTGTTGCAGAACCAGAATGGGGTATCACTGCTTGCAGGGACTCATGAAGCTGCCTTTTCCAGCGTCAGGCCAGGGATCCCTCTAGCTCAGCCTTGCCTGCTGTGAGTGGTGGCAGCAGCTCTCTTAAGATCTGAGACTTCTTTGACAGGGGTTGCTTGGGACTGAGAGCCCCAAAGCACCCATCAAGAGCGGCTGCCCGCTGCCTCTCTGCATGAGTGTTGCGCATCGTAGCCTCTCTCCTATCAGCCCTTGCTCTGGCCAGAGTGGCTGATTCAGTTGCAGATAAGTGACCAGCGCTTAGAAGTGTCTGCCTGTCATGTCTCTGCTCTAGGCTCTTACAAGAGTATCTCCTGTGGAAATGCAGGGGAAGGGGCTTTTCTAGTGGGTATCCCTTCCATGTTAGAACTATTTTTTATATAAGAGCAATGAGACTCCCCCACTTTTAATTTGGAGGGAAAGGTGGAGGGGGGTGGGTAGCAGGGGGTGGTAACAGTATACTGGGCTGGATGTAATTTCATTTTGGTCCATCACAGCCCTTGCTTGCATGTGGGTTTTTGGCAAAAAAAAACCCCTCATTTTGTGGTGTGTACTCTAGCAGATTCTCTTAACACAGTTTCCTCACCCCACCCCTTTTGTCAGCTGTTCGCACGTGGCTAGCCAGGAGACGTTTCCAGAAGCTGCGCGAAGCTGCTACGGTTGTCAAACGGGCGTGGAGGAAATGGAAGGTGAGGGTGCCAAGTTGTTAAAGCGGACCTGCAGTTCGTTGGAAGCTGGGATCCTGAGCTCTGTGGGTGTGCGCGCTGTGATTCCCAGGAAGGAGAGCAAAAGCAGAGGCTCCGTCTAGTGGGCAAGCGGGGCCACCCCCAGCCACGGGGGGGGGGCTCCGAGAGAGCGCACACGAGCCGGGCTTCCCCTGGGAGCTCCCAGGGACGCGCCCGTAGCACAGCGCCGCACCGCCGGAAGTCCGACTTTAAGTCATTCCTAAATATCAGAAGCAACGATATGGCTTTGAAAAGTACTGGGGGATCAGGAAGTGCCTGACCGTGCCCGGGTTCACCCGGAGGTCTTATGTCTCTTCTTGCAGTTGGAGGTCCTGGAAGCCAGACGAGCCCGGGCCTTGTCAGAGAGAGCTTTCTGGATATGGCTTTGAAAAGTACTGGGGGATCAGGAAGTGCCTGACCGTGCCCGGGTTCACCCGGAGGTCTTATGTCTCTTCTTGCAGTTGGAGGTCCTGGAAGCCAGACGAGCCCGGGCCTTGTCAGAGAGAGCTTTCTGCATCCAGTGCTGCTGGTGGCGGTTCAAGAGGCGGAAGCAGGTGAAGCAGAGACAGGCTGCCACGGCCATCCAATCAGGTGAGAGAAAAGGTGACAGGCAGGTGAGGTTCACCAATGAAGAGGTGCGTGGGAAATGTTCAGAATCAGAGGCGGGTTCGGCAGAATGCAGGGCAGTTTCAGGTGTTTTTTTCCCCTGCTGGGATTCTTGCAGAGAAATATAGGCCAGGAGGGGAGGTCAGCCAGATCCTGCAAAGCACATTCTCAGGGTCACAGATGATGATGCTTGTACGTCGTGCTCTTCCTCTGAGGAGTGTGGGGCGGACAGGTGGGGGGTGTTACCTCCTTTTTGCCCTTGCAGCCACCCAGTGAGGTAGGTTAAAGCTGGACAGTGCATGGCCCAAGGTCAGCCAACAGAGGGCACGACACACTGTGCTGTTGCAGAACCAGAATGGGGTATCACTGCTTGCAGGGACTCATGAAGCTGCCTTTTCCAGCGTCAGGCCAGGGATCCCTCTAGCTCAGCCTTGCCTGCTGTGAGTGGTGGCAGCAGCTCTCTTAAGATCTGAGACTTCTTTGACAGGGGTTGCTTGGGACTGAGAGCCCCAAAGCACCCATCAAGAGCGGCTGCCCGCTGCCTCTCTGCATGAGTGTTGCGCATCGTAGCCTCTCTCCTATCAGCCCTTGCTCTGGCCAGAGTGGCTGATTCAGTTGCGGATAAGTGACCAGCGCTTAGAAGTGTCTGCCTGTCATGTCTCTGCTCTAGGCTCTTACAAGAGTATCTCCTGTGGAAATGCAGGGGAAGGGGCTTTTCTAGTGGGTATCCCTTCCATGTTAGAACTATTTTTTATATAAGAGCAATGAGACTCCCCCACTTTTAATTTGGAGGGAAAGGTGGAGGGGGGTGGGTAGCAGGGGGTGGTAACAGTATACTGGGCTGGATGTAATTTCATTTTGGTCCATCACAGCCCTTGCTTGCATGTGGGTTTTTGGCAAAAAAAAACAACCCTCATTTTGTGGTGTGTACTCCAGCAGATTCTCTTAACACAGTTTCCTCACCCCACCCCTTTTGTCAGCTGTTCGCACGTGGCTAGCCAGGAGACGTTTCCAGAAGCTGCGCGAAGCTGCTACGGTTGTCAAACGGGCGTGGAGGAAATGGAAGGTGAGGGTGCCAAGTTGTTAAAGCGGACCTGCAGTTCGTTGGAAGCTGGGATCCTGAGCTCTGTGGGTGTGCGCGCTGTGATTCCCAGGAAGGAGAGCAAAAGCAGAGGCTCCGTCTAGTGGGCGATAAGTGATCAACAACTATTCACTGCTCAAGATCAATGTATCATAGAGCTTTTATGGGACGAAAGGAAAAAGCATAGGCCGGGTCCGTATCTGCAGGTTTCATCTTTCTAAAAATCTTTCTCAAAAACAGGGATCATTTCCTGCTGGAGCGCCCCGGAGCGGTGCTCCGGCAGTAAGAAGCCCAGCCCCCTCCCACCCGCAGAGAGACTCAGGGAGGGGGGGATTTAAATGCCCTGGGTTCCCTGCCCAATCTTCTCCAGATCAGGCAGGGAACCCAGATATGTCTGCCTCTCCCCCTGAGCGTCTCTGCTTTTGCAGAGAGACTCGGGGGGGGGGAGATTTAAATGCCCTGGGTTCCCTGCCTGATCTTCTCCAGGTGCCCCACAGCCAGGGGGAACCTGGAGAAGATCGGGCTGGGAACCCAGGCATGTCTGCCTCCCTGTCCTTCCCGTCTCCAGCCAGCCCACCGCGGCGGGTTGGCTGGAGACGGGAAGGACAGGGAAGGCAGACATGCCTGCCTTTCCCCTTAGCCTCTCCGTTTTTGCGGAGAGATTGGGGGGGGGGGATTTAAACTCATTCGCATATGCCTCTTAACTCATTTTAAACATGCCTGCCCTTTGTCAGGGGGTGTGGCTTATGCAAATGAGATCCTGCACCTCTTTTTCTAGGAAATGACCCCTGCTCAAAAATACTCAGATTTTTTTTTTTGCAAAGATTCCAGAAAGTGTACCAATGCTTGGTGAAGTCCGAGCATCCAGAGTGATTGGGGGGGGGGGCTCGGGGGGGGGGGCTCGAATGCTGTATAAAGCCTCCCCTCGCCTGATCTCCTTACTTGTACATGCAAAATGTGAAGAACTGCAAAATAAATTACACACAAATAAGCAAAACTCTGGTTTAGATTGAGATGGGTAGCCGTGTTAGTCTGCCAGTAGCAGCAGAAAAGAGCTAGAGTCTAAAGACTAACAGTACTTGGGGCAGGGTAGGAGCTTTGGGGAGAAAAGAGCAAGAGTCCTGGACAGTGTTCCCTCTAAGCTGAGTTGGTGTGAGCTAGCTCAGGTTTTTCTTCTCTAGCTCACACATTTTTGTCTCAGCTTAGGGAGGAGGGCTCTAGAGCAAACTAATTGATGCAGTAGCCAAATTGCTCACTCACAACTTTAATGCCAGGAGCTCACAGAGTAGAATTTTTGCTCACAAGACTCCACAGCTTAGAGGGAACATTGGTCCTGGAGCACCTTAAAGACTAACAAAATGTGTGGCAGGGTAGGAGCTGGCTAGCACCAAGTCTGAGCCTTCAAAAGCCAGCAGAGACCTTCCTCTGAACAGCCCTTAAACTGTTGTTTGCTTTTTTTGAGCTTGAGGGCCAGATGAAAAGCTCTCATTGGGCTGAAACCGGGGATAGAGAGGAGACAATATGCCTATCTCGACACTGCCGCAAATGAGTCAGAATACTTTTATCTTCCCAGGCAAAGATGGACCTGCTGGCTGCAGAGGAACTAGACGGCGTCGAAGGGAAGCCCTTGGTTTCCAGAGGGGCCATTTCCTCAAGCTGGGCTTGTAGCGAATCGGAAAAATCCTGGCCACCAAGAGCAATTATCCAGTTCTGGCCTCTCGGACTGGTGCTATCGAGCGCGCCTGTGACGCTGGGCGGGTTCCAGAGAAACCTCACCTTCCTGGCATGCCTCCAAATCCTACAGTACAGCCCCCATCGTAAGGCTGAGACCAAGACGCTGGAAGGGGGCATCACCTCTGTCCGAGCGCTGCCACAGGTATGGGTGACCGTTCACCACGTGACTACAAGAAGCTAATCTGCACACACATACACACAAAATGTGGCTTTAAGACACAAGTCGAAGTGCCGCTGTTTTAAAGCCTTCCGCAGGGGCCGCCCGTGGCTCAGGGGTGCAGCATATGCTTTGCATGTCTGAGGCTCCTTGGTTTCTCCAGTTGGAAGGTCACAGGTATTGGGAAGGACCCGTCTCTGCGGGAGGGCCGCTTCCATTCGGAAGTCACACTACTAAGCCCAGTAGCACCTTGAAGACCAACAAGATCCCCAGGGGATAAGCTTTCGAAAACAGAAGCTGGTGAGATACAAAGGGGGAGCGCGCCGGCTCTCAACGGCTTATTGTATCCTGCAAATCTTGATGGTCTTTAAGGCGCCACCGAACTTGAGGCTTGCCGCTCTGCTGCAGACCAACATGACTACTCATCTAAGACGGGGCCCAGAGGTCCAACTCGGTATAAGGCCGTTGCGTGTGCACTCAAGATAGAAGCTCCCCTCACTGATGAGAGTCCGTCCAGATCGCTCACCTTCTGGAGTGAGGCCAGGGCCTTTTGGGCGGTGACTTCCTGTTTGTGGAATTCCCTCTCCAGAGCTGACACCAAGCAAAATCTGTCCTCTTTCTCCAGGGTTTGGTAGTTAAGCGTGCCTCTCCTTCGATGACCTTGTTCTACTCCAGCTGTTCCGTGACTGCTTTGACTTATTGCTCCTAGTGGTTTTATGTCTAGCGTCACATTATTTAATGTTTTAAGTTACGCAAAATCAGACTTGACACTTGTTAAAATACAAACACACTGCAAGAGCCAGTTTGGTGTAGTGGTTAAGTGTGCGGACTCTAATCTGGGAGAACCGGGTTTGAGTCCCCACTCCTCCACTTGCACCTGCTGATGTGACCTTGGGTCAGTCACAAGCTCTGGCACAGCTGTTCCTGAAAAAGAGCAGTTTGTGTCAGAGTTCTCTCAGCCCCACCCACCTCACAGGGCGTCTGTTGTGGGGAGGGGAAGGGAAAGGAGTTTGTAAGTCGCTCTGAGACTCCGAGCGAAGGGCGGGGGATAAATCCAATTTCTTCTTCTTCTTCTTCTAAATCCAGAAAGTTTGCAGCTGACTGCCCTGTAATCTTACAGAGAGCCGGAGAGCTCTTCTGGAATGACTGAACTGTAGCCTCTTTCTTTACGCCCTGGTCTTCTGTATACTGTCAAGGTCTCCTGAACTTCAAAATTACAGCAGTCCCTGGAGAATGAAACAGTCCTAATGCCATAATTCCCAGCTCCTGACTCTGATGCACAAGGCCTTAAGCATAATCCCCCACAAGGCCCGAAGTATCCATTTGCAGAAGAGTCTGCCTGCTGCATCTCTGTATGTCACAGCTTCTGGCCTCGCTTCCTTTGTAAGGACACTTCCTTTTGCTATGTCTTCTCGCAGATCAGTCATTCCCAATGCTGCCAAATTAACCACACCTCTTAGCTGTTGTCTTTTTTGAGTCACTGCTCAGTCAGACAAAACAGCAGTTCTTGCTTAAATATAATAGATGGGCAATTCTTAATTCTCACATGCTAAAAGTACATTTTTTTTGTTTTAACTTTTAACGTGGAGCTCAGCTAGCTGAAGCTGGGGGAATGCTGCTCCCAGACGGGAGAGTCTCACCAGTTTCACAGTCCAACCTGAACAGTCATCTTTTTGTGCCTAGGGCTCAGTCAAGTTCCACTGCAAGAAATCGCCGCTGCTTTATGCTGACACCCGGCCGCACCGCCACGCCTGCCCCAGGACTGGCTTCAACCAAATTCTGCTCGACAGCCACGAGTTACTCACTGTCTAAAAGTGCACTTCTGGCCACTCAGAAGTGTTTTAATTGCACTTTCTCGTCCAGCTGTCTCTTTCTTACAACTTTTTAGGTGGCACTGCCCAGTTCACACCATCCTGAAGCATGCAGACCCTGCGCATGGGGGGGGACCCCACAGCAAGCTTTTCAGCTGTACCCGGCCCCCTTTTTCTAGAGCACAGGACAAAGGCACATTTCTCCCGGGAGAAACTGGAGAGCTGCTACTCTTGCAAGCCACTATTTTGTTGCACTAAAAGACTTGCAGGTACATCCTCAAAGCATGTGTGAGTGCATAGATTTTCCTACTGGCCATAAGGTCGAGGACCTACCCAGTGGGAGTACACCACCCCCATTCTTCACCCCCCTTCCTTGTGCAGACTTAAAGCAAGTCTCTGTCCTGGTGCTAAACCTTCCAATCCTGAGCACAGAGGTTGGAAACAAGCTCCACGGAAACAAGTGCAGCCGAAAGTCCAAGGGCCTGCAGTTCAGAGCTGGGCACAAACATTTTTATTGCAGGTGTTAAGATGTCTGTAACACAAGACGTTTTGTAAGACCACACCAGAACAACTGTTGTCAATTAAAGGCAAAGGTTTTTTTATTACAAATGTTTTCTGACGTTCTTAAACAGGCTTTCTCTCCCAGCCCCGGTTTGGTTCCCTTTCCCTGCCCCCACCCTCATCAAAGGAAGAAGATGAACCAAAAGTGTTTCTAACCCCCCTCAGTGATAAAAGAATTTGTTCAGGCAGAACTTGCAACCACTGCACTTGAATTGTCACTTGTCCTAACAAGCCCTGCCTGGCAGCCTAAGATTCACCACCAGAGCTTCAGCCTGGCACAGAAAATGGGCTGTATCTCCGACTTCTGGATCAACAAAAAATTCAGAAACGGATCCAGGACTTTTTGTCAAGTCTCTGATAAATATGTTGAGATTGTCGCTGGGGTCCTTGCAGCTACACTTGAGCCTCAGCTGCTGAAAGCCAGGTGAAAGCAGCCCCTACCTAAGTCCCAATTAAACGAACAGGGTGCAAATGAATTGCTGCTTTAAACCCCAATCTGTGCTTGCGCGCAAACACCTCCTTGGAAACATCGTTCCATGCCACTGCAGAAAACCCTTGATGCTGGAACTCCGTGGATGGTGCACGCCTGTCGCACTGTCACCCGAACAAATACTAAAGTTTACCGTGGTGGTGGGGAAAGGATCCACAAACCCATTCCACGCCTTTCCAACAGATACATGTTTTTGTTCACTATTATGCCAGAAAAATTCCACACAACCTGTTCCCAAGTCTGTCAAGGGATGGTAACATCGTTCCTGGACTGTTATCCCCCTACAGAATTAGGATGGCCTCAGTTTGTGGGT
The DNA here is from genome assembly GCF_001447785.1 of Gekko japonicus. NCBI lineage: Eukaryota > Metazoa > Chordata > Lepidosauria > Squamata > Gekkonidae > Gekko > Gekko japonicus. The sequence continues at coordinate 435,933 of NW_015164699.1, forward strand.
TTTGGAGGTAGAAGCCACGCACCAGACATCCGTGGATGATTTTCACCCATAAGTAGCCATTTGTGTCCAAGCTAATTTGTGGGTTTTGGAGGTAGAAGCCACGCACCACACATCCGTGGATGATTTTCACCCATAAGCAGTCGATTTTGGCTTGACTGGGCCCACTAGACGGAGTTAGGTCTGACTTCACCACAGTTCCAGTGAAATGTAAAATCAGGGTTTTAAGCAGGTAGGGGAGCCCTACTTTAAATCACGAAGCAGAGTTTTCCACATGTTACAAACCTAACACTTCTTAGATACCATTTCCAAGATAGCTTAAACTGGAAGGTGGATTTTGTAGCACAAAAGAAGAACTGCTTCTGGTACATGAACACTCCTGTCCCCCAAACCCAGGCCCAAGAGCCAGCAGTGACATCTTCTCCGGAAGAACGGGACTGAGAATCTAGCCATTGTCAATAAAGGGAGCCATTCTGTGCTCCCACAAACCACCTCCCGTCCTCTCGCTGCTCGCTCCTGGGCCGCTTTCATTCCGGAAGCTCATTCTCCTTCTCGGACGGCTCAACGATCCGCAGGCAGCAGTCGGCAAACTCCACAAACAGTGGCTCTTGCATGTACTTCCTCATGAGGGAGCTCTTGTCCGCGGCCTGGTCGACGGTTAGAAGCAGTTGCCGGAGGTGGGGGTTGAGGAGAAGGCCTCGGAGTTCTTCTGAGTCCTCTGTTGGGAAAGGAGCAATAAGAGAGACGAGTTCAGATCCCCAGAGGACGAGGCTGGGATGGATCTTGGGGCCGACCTACCCTTGGCTGAGACAGACAGAGCTTCCTGTGTCTTTTAGCACCCGTGGCAAGTTATGTTCTTGCAGGTTCCAGTTGATGGACATTGCTTCATACAGCTCTACCATGACTCAAGTGCTTAGGTGTCAGAACATCTGAAATCGGGACTCTTTCAAGGACGAGCTGCAGAATCACAAACTAGTCTGGGTTGAGCCACTGCCTGTTGTTTTTGCTGGGCTATAACACACTTCAGGCAGTGTGACAGCTTAGAGCAGCAGCAAGAACACAATATTTATTAGCAGAATGCAAGACTAAGTGAAGTTATCCAGAGGTGCCCACAAAGAGGGCAAGGGATATCTATCTAGAAACAAAAAAAAAAAGCAGCCCTGGTTCCATCTTTGCATTGCTGCAGTTTTGGTTCCCTGAAGGTGCAGGCTGCACATTTCCCCTTAGAACTCTGTAAGAAAAAGGTCCTTTAGTCAAAGATGCTCAGGATTCAACCTGGGACCCTCCACAGTACTACTGAGCCAGAACCACGTCCCCTGCCTGCAATATGTCTTTTAGTCTTTAAGAAGAGAACTACATGTTTCCATCTAAACATATTCCTCATAAAGCTTGGAGGGGGCTTTGCAGGGGCGACTCCAGTTGTGTGCAGGGGGCAGGGGGGTGCCCTTCCTCAGTGCCTCCTGCCCCTTTGCTCTGCTTTAGACTTTTCTTCCAGCTCGGCTGTGAACTGGGGGGAGCTTAGTTAGGAAACAATTGGCCTGCAGGGATGAAATCTGCCAAAGAAAACTCCTGCAAATGGAAGGGGTTCACCCACCACAAATGCAAATTTAGGAAGCTGCAACTGGTATGCTAATACATAATACATCCCTAAGACAAAAGTGAAAAACTACCTTTTATTCGACTCTATATGGTCCCATAGGCTAAGCCGTCCCTGTACCCCTGACCCTGACCAGCAGCAGGTCTCCACGGTCTTTGGGAGCCTTTGGTTTTGTCACGATGTGCGGTTACCCCTGGGGAAATGCCGATTTCTGCCATTTTGACCATGATGGGGAACTCCCAGGCCTTAGAATGAGAGGGGAGTGTTCAGTACACCCCGGTCATCCTCCTCTCTGCCATCCTCCTCTCTGCCCCCGGTCATCCTCCTCTCTGTTCCCTGTGTCTTCCCATTGGGCCTCCTCCTCCCTGTTTCCCCTGCTCCTACTTTCTCCATTGGTCTGCTGTAGACATCCTCCTCCCGGCTTCCTCCCCCTCCCCACCCAGCCTCGAGCCTCACCTCGAACGGAGGAGGAACTAGGATGCTTCCGCACACCTGCTTTGCCCTGGCCTGCTCCCTGGTCCACCCCTGCCTCCTCTCCCCGCGTCAGCCCTGGAGTCCGGCCCAGCCAGCTCCAAGGGGCAGCAGGCCTTCTTTCCCCCAGGCTCACCGGGGTGGAAACAAGGCCTTCCCCAGCTGTGGTGGAGATCACGGGGCCCTTCCCGTCACTACCCCACTCTCTCTCAGGGCCTCGGGCGTACTCGGCTGTGCCTGGCCCAAAGTTATTGCGGCTGCCACTGAGGAGGCTCTCGGGGCCGTGGGCATGCCCTCGTGCCTGGCCCGAGGTTGCTACTGTTGACGCTGCCGAGGCTCCCGACTCCTCCCGTGGTCCAGGTAAGTTGGATTTGCGGGGGAGAAGTCCGGGCACCGGGACTTCGCTCAGCCAGGGGTTGGAGCCAGGTGAGCCCACTGCCCCGCGTGAGGGGCCGTCCCCAACCCTGGACAGGTTTTAACCAAGCTAACACAGTTAGACAGTTTTCGCTTCACCCCGGTGTCAGGATCCACAGCAAAACAACGAAGTACACGCTTCCAGGAAGGTTTTACTTTTATCGAAAAGCTATAGATGCAGTAACATGAACACTGTTAGGAAAGGCGGGTTACCTATGCGCATAATAGGATATAGGGCATTCGTATGCAACCCCCCCACACACACGTAGTACCCAATTAGATGGGCTCCCGCGCACGGGCATTTGGCAGATAACTAACGGCTGCAGAAGCTGGGAAAGTACTAAGCTTCCCACGGATTCTAGACACACCAACTCCTCCAGTGGCCTTGAGAGATATGCGTTACAGCTAAGATGCAATTAAGCGCATGGGAAGGAATGCACAGCAATTAGAAACATACACCACATTCATGGCAGCATAGCTGACACCCGGCCTCCATCCAAATTAAAATACCTTTTCATTTTTTAAAAATTATACTTCAGTGCCAGCACAATAAAATGCACAAACCCAGGGGGTGGGAATGGAAAATTTATCAGTAAAATATTTAGGACTAACGTTTTTGCATTGGAACTGGGGGCATGAATCCACAATTCAATTTTGTTTGGATTCCCAAGAAAAAATGACAGGGTTTTAATCCAAAAGGCTTACTTAGGCGATGGAAGCTCTCCAGAGGCACCTTATCTTCCTCCTCCTCTTCTGTCAAAATGTCACCCACCGACCAAGGACTTGCTGCAGAAAAATAGAAACAACAGTTAAAATGAAGGTGGAAGAAAAGGTTAGAAAATAACACCAGAGGCCTTAACGTACTTAACAGTAGCTCCAATTCTAATCCCCTCTATTGTGAAGCTCAGCCAGGGGTAGTCGCAGTCTCAGCCTAATCTACCTCACAGGGCTGTTGTGAGGGCCAATGAGGGGGAGGAAGAACCACGGGAACCAGTCAGATCCATATAGGTGCAAACCTCATCCCATAGAAGAAGAAGAGGAGATTGGATTTATACCCCGCCCTTCACTACCCAAAGGTGTCTCAGGGCGGCTTACAAACTCCTTTCCCTTCCCCTCCCCACAACAGACACCCTGTGAGGTAGGTGGGGCTGAGAGAGCTCTGACAGAAACGGCTCTTTTTCAAGGACAGCTCTTATCAGAGCTACGGCTTACTCAAGGTCATCCAGCCAGGTGCAAGTGGAGGAGTGGGGAATCAAACCCGGTTCTCCCAGATTAGAGTCCGCGCACTTAACCACTACACCAAACATAGCAAAGCTTCTCTTTGGGGCTGTGACCCTTAAACCATAAATGCCTTTTTAAAAAGACTTTTACAAATTTGACCCATCAAGTGACCAGATCTGTTTAGACTAGACAGCCAACCTTAGAAACAAGCCTCTCCCAGGGAGAAGGAACCCCTCACCTAGATAAGTTTTCTCCCTACACCCCCCCCCCAAATAAACCTCATTTTCATACAATGTTATTAGGAAAAGTGATTAAGTGTTTGGTTTTCTTAACAAATCATATCCCTCTTCTCCGCCTGGCAGGGAGCCAAGGCAGCTTATCACGCTGTTCTTCCCTCCTCCACTGTATCTTCACAACCACCCTGTGAGGTAGGTTAGGCTGAGATGCTATGATGGACCCGCAGTCACCCAGTGAGCTTCCATGGGACAGGTCAGATTCAAACCCAGGATTCCTCTGCTAGGACCCAAACGCCCATGGTCAAGGGGGGGAAAGGGTTTCATTACCACAAGCAGGATAGAAAAGGTGTAAATACCTTCAGCGTTTAATGATTTCTCCCTCTGAACACCCGTCAAGACTTCTGTACTTGCAGGCTGTGGAACTGGATCTACTTTTGGCATGCATTGTTCTGGTCAAAAGACAAACAGCTCTGAATCAGGGATATTCAAGTTCTACAAGATAAATGGATGTTACTTGAGGCCTCTTTATGCATGTAGGGACACCTCCCAGTTTGCTTACACATGACACGTCCGTCCCCCCCCCACACACACACACACAGACACACGTACTCAGTCCCCTCTTAGCATGGCAGAAGCGGTGTTATTATCGAAAGAATGGGAGCTGGTGCCAAAGAACTGTACATCTGCCCAACATTTAGGACTTCAGCAACCCCCCCGTAGGGCTCCTGCAGCTAAGCTCAGAATGGACCCAAATTTATTTATTTATTTATTTATTTCTTCAAACTTCCCCGCAAGACATAACATGCTCCAAAAAAGGCAGAGATTCGGAGTGAAAACGTTTCCAGGATATTTTCAGAACTTTTCCACAGAAATGTTTCCATTTCTAAAGAGCCACTCCTTAATCAAATTAGTCATGATGAAATGGGTGTCACTGCCAATAAAATAAAATACTAGGAAACTTGGCAGTTTCGAAGTTGTAGTTAATGTTTCTCAAGGGATCCTCACCAGGAACTATGAGACAGAGGGGCTGTGGCTCAGTGGCAGGGCCTCTGCTTGGCATGCAGAAGGTCCCAGGTTCAATCCCCGGTATCGCCAGTTAAAAGATCTGGCTGTAGATGATGTGAAAGACCTCTGCCTGAGACCCTAGAGAGCAGCTGCCAGTCTGAGTAGACAACACTGACCCTGATGGACCAGGGGTCTGATGCAGGACAAGGCAGTTTGATGTATTTCATGAGAGTGTACCTGTGTGTTTTACTAATCTTGGAATGGGACGGTGGGGCAGGGAATAAAGCTATATACACATGGCTGAAAATGCTTTTAACTATTATTGTAAGGCGCCTTGAACCATGAGGAAAGGTATGATATAAATGTTTTAATAAATAAATATATAATTAAATATTTAAGATAATTCAATCAACAATCCAAAGGAGGATTCAGGACAAATAAAAGCATAGACTACACCAATGCATCAACAGTTTTCAGTGTCTTCATTTCCCCCCCATAAAGTTAGAATAATGTAAGAGAAATACCATACTATACTGTCTTGGCATTTTCACAAGCAGTACTGCCATTTAAAATAATTTCCACATAAGGCTTTGAAACGGTTTGAAAATAATTAAATCAAATTGTTTTTCCCTAAGCAAGTATGTCAGTTCAAATATTTGCTGCTATTGAGATGTAAAATTAATATGTCGCATCTTTTAAACTTGTTTATTAAAGGACAGTCATGTAAATATGCTACATCACATCACACTCTGTTCAGCACATTAGAGGCACCAGATAATTTGTTGGAAAATTGTCCAGTTCTAATTTTTCCAGAACTCTACATGACAGAATAGGAAATGAGGGAGGTAAAGAAAAAATCAGCCCACCTTTGTGCTTCTTGTAGCAAGGCACCGAACAACTGCAACAGAAGAAAGGATTTTAAAAATGAAATGCAGATCAGCACCTAAGATAAAGCCATATGGACCAGACCACCAGTCCCGCATCCCACTTCCTAAAGCAGCCAGCCAGGCCACTGTGGCATGAAGGTAACAGTCCTCTCATCACATCCCCCCCCCCAGAAGCTGGTATTCAAAGGTAGACTATCGTTGAACATGGAGGTTCCATTCTTTATTACCATGGCAAATAAGAACTGCCGTGTTGAACCAGATCAACTGCCCATCTAGTCCGGCTGGCAGCAAGCCAGGAGGGCAACAGATCTTCCTATCCCATTTGCTCTTCAGCAACTAGAATTCAGTGATAGGCTGCCTCTGAAACTGAAGTTCCATTTCATTGTATTAAATGCTGTCACGACTCAGGTGGGGAGTCACCTGACGCTGCCACCACTCTGGTTTTAGGATCCCTTGAGAAGGCCCAGAGGACCCTCCCAAGACCTTCAGACCTCCCTTATTTGGCCAAATAATAGGCGTGAGGACCAGGCAGAGTGAACAACAAATAAGAGGTTTATTTTTACAGGAGGTCAGCCCAATATGGGAAACAAGGTGCAAGAAGAATAGCGATAAGTGGGTGAAGAGAAAAGAAACCAAATGCCCTAACGCGACCAGACTCACAGTCCCTAGTTCATTGACTCAGTTGGGCTTGAGTCTGCTCACCCTTCCTTTTAGGGTGAGGGTCTCTCCCAGCAGCAGCCTTCCCTCTGGCCCTGCTCTCTTGGAAGAAAGAACAGCTCTTCTTCTGTGCCAGCTCTTTTGTTATAAGGCCCTTTTCTCTGTGATTGGCTAAAACTGGTGTCAAAACCTCTCGGGGGCTTCTGGGAGTTGTAGACCTGGCCTCCTCCCACTGCGACTCAGGCTCTCTTGGCCTGCTAGGCCTCTAGTTGCACAGCCCAAATCATGCACAGGATGAAAAATGGCATTCCTAGTATATAGGGGCTGTACAAGATGAAGAGCAAGTCCAGTGGTTTTCAAGCTGGTGTGTGTGTGTGATAAAGACACCTAAAGTGCGTAATGTTTCAGGGAGGGAGCAAATCTTGCCGCAAATAGATTTCCAAAGGAAGGGATGCCAGATTTGAAAACACGCACGTCTCTCCATCCTGGATTTACGTCACTAAGGTAACTGTATGACCCCAAGTTCCTGGCAGGAAGGAGCTGGCTCACTGGTAGAGCATCTGCCTTGCATGCAGAAGGTCCCTGCGTCTCCAGTTAAAGGCTCGCAGGGAATGGGAGTTGGTCCCATGCTGCATAAGGCGGCTTTGTGTATGCCCACTCTGCACGTGCACAGAGGTAGTCCGCTGCTGCTTCACAGGCCCTAGGCCCAGGGCTTAGCTCCTAAGACTGGAAATAGGATATGAAGCCAAACAAGACCTAAGTTCCTCCTCCTGGGTCACATTCTGTGTCAAATTTCAGATTGTCCGCAGCTGGGCCAGGGACCTTAATGCAACTAGCTTAACAATACCACCAAGCTACTTGGGGGTTCTAAGAGGTAACTACATGTTTATGATATGACTGGGACTCTTAGACTGGAGACAGACTACAGTTTTCCCAGGATAAGTTTGGAAAATGTTGCTTCCCCCAGTCTACACCAGCGTTCCTCAGTCTTTGGACTGGACCCTCATGGCGGAGGGGACTGTGTAAGACCCTTAGCAAGTCAGGGGCCATGAAGTCACGGGGGGGGGGGATAGTGGAGTATGCAGTGAAGAAAGCCAGATCTTTTTCTCCCAGCAACTGAGGTTCCAGCACCACAGCCATTGAGGCTAGATGGATGTGGCAGAGAATATACAGAAGTTATCCCTGCTGTAGCTTCTTCTGCCCCTGCCTGCCTGTCTTCAGGAAGGAATCTGAGACACCTTGTAGTGTTGGGAGCATCGGACTAGAATTTGGGAGAGCCAGATTCAAATCCACACGCTGCCGAAGAAGCTTACTAGGTGACCTTAGGCCAGTCACACACTCTCAGCCCATCCTACCTTGCAGAGTTATTGTTGCAAGGAGAAAACGGCGGAAAACTATGTCAGCTGCTTTGGATCCCCGCTGGGGATAAAAGCAAAATATAAACTGTGCTGCACCAGCTACACTGGTTACCGGTGAAGTACCGAGTCAGGTTCAAGGTCTTTGTGTTGACTCTTAAGGCCTTGAGCAGTCAGGGACCCATGTTCCTGTTAAATGTTTTAATGTTTTAAATGTGTATATGAATCCTGGCACACTGTGCCAAGCAATGTGAGCCGCCCTGAGCCCGCTTGCGGGGAGGGTGGGCTATAAATGCTACAAATAAATAAAAATAAATGTACCTTCCACCTCCTCCAATACGTCCCCAGAAGAGCACTGAGATCAGCTGATGACAACTTACTGGTGATCCCCAGCACTAGGGAGGTCCGGTTGTCCTCGGCCGGGGCCTTTTTGGTTCTGGCCCCGACCTGGTGGAACTCTCTGCCAAATAACATCAGGGCCACGCGGGATCTGATGCAATTCCAAAGGGACTGTAAGGCAGAGATGTTCCGCCAGGCTTTTGGTTGAGGACAGTAAAACAGTAAATCACCGTGTACAATTAAACAATATTTGTTGGTTTTTATATGCAATGTTTAGAATTCAATTATTAACAAGATTACAACAATAAGACTACAATATGCGATATAAAGCTTAGCAGTACATACAAAGTAATACAGTAGTAGTTACAGACAAACGACGGAGTTCTAGTACACTATCCGTTTGCGTGTCCTTCATCAGGCTACACACACTGATTCCATCAGGATTAAATCAGGAATTAGACTTGAGTTCTTTTCTGTAAATGGTCAGGGTACCTTTAAGATAGAACATGCCATCTTAAAACATAACACCTGTTGCAGCCTACAAATTTTCCATTGAGACATTATGCCACACTAAATGAAGCTTAGCCAATTATTATATGCTGTAGACCCAGTCACATTAGAGCTTGCTATAGGAGCTCCTCAGTCACCAGGTTGGTAAATTTCTCTTTATTTTGAAATTTTTTTGTATGTGTTATCATTGGAGAATTGTGAAATACATATTGTGCTTGTCTGCTTTTTTCTAGAATCTAAGCGTACATCAAAAATTGTATAAGAACTAGCATTTTGAAATATGGGTGAGTTTATAAAATGTAAAATGCTCCTCTGTATATTAAGAGTAATTCTTATGTTTTTGGTTATTAAGCATGTTGCACTCCATTGCAGCTTGCAGGACTTCATTCTAATGAAGAAATAACTACAGAATGACAAACCTGATGAAGGACACGCAAAAGGATAGTGTACTAGAACTCCGTCGTTTGTCCGTAACTAGTACTGTATTACTTTGTATGTACTGCTAAGCTTTATATCGCATATTGTAGTGCTATTGTTGTAATCTTGTTAATTGAATTCTAAACATTGCATATAAAAACCAACAAATATTGGTTAATTGTGCACAGTGATTTACTGTTTTACTGGCTATTACACCCCGTGGTCCTGTTTCTTGGTTGAGGACAGCAACAGTTAAAACCGGCACCCTCCTTTTTTACTTTTGGCCCTGCGTTCTCTTCCCCACCCTGCTGCGCAGAGAGCCTGGCAGCTGGCAAAAGGGATCAATCACCATCTGGACTGATTGTTTTATTAGTGCACTGTAATAATTTTATCATGCTGGTTGTATTTTATCTGTTTTAATGCTGTAAGTTGCCCTGAGTCCGCTTGCAGGGTTGGGCGATTCAGAAATCTAATAAATAAATAATCCCCTCCTCATGCCTTCCCCCAAATCCTTATACACACCCATGCACCCACCTGCCAACACTGTGCAAAAAGATGGATGCCGGGGAGTAGCGTTGCCAACTTTGGGTTGGGAAACGCCTGGAGATTTGGGGGCTGACCCTGGGGAGGGCAAAGTTTGGGGAAGGAGCTCAGCAGGGGCGTGTGCTGCTCTTCCGTCCACCCTCCAAAGCTGCCATTGTCTCCAGAGTGACAAATCTTTGCCGTCTAGAGATCAGTTACAATTCCGGGAGAACCACGGGCCCCACCTGGAGGTTGGCAACTGCAGGCACAGAGAATAATAATGATTATCCTATGGCAGTTGTTCAGGGCGTGGGAGCTGAATTCCAGAAGCTGGCACACTGTAGGGGGGGTGGAGAGACCGGTAAGGGGATCAAGCCAAGCGCGGGTGGTTTGGGGCTCAGAGGGCGCCAGGAGCCCTGGGACGCTGACCAAACACATAATCGAAGCGGAACCAAAAAACCCCCCCACACACACACACACGTCACTTCCCCCGGATCATTCTGGGAGTTGTGGTTCTGACCAACCATTCAACATTCCCTTCCAAATCTTCAGCACGCTCAGCAAACTACAACCCCCAGGATTCCGGGGGGGGGGGAAGGTGTGTGATCGCAAAGGATCACACACACCCCGCGTCCCCGCCCAGCTGTGGTCGCTTTGCCCAGGGCGGCCCTTAACGTACTGCATCTCGTGGAAGCATATGCGAAAGGAGAGTGACTCTGAGCGTACGCAAAGGGCACTTTGCCCCCGAGACTCCCCAGTGCCGCGGATGCACGGGAAAGGAGCTTCTAACGCCACTGCTCCTAATGGGGGACGGGCGCAGACCGAGGGCGCCTCTGAGCAAGCACACCCGCCTCGATTCCACTCCCCCGAGTGCTTCTGAGCCTGTGCAGAGTCCCCTCCACCGTGGGCTAACCCGCGGGCCGTGGCTTGCAAAGCGACAATCGCAGGCGGGGGGACCTTTTCGTCTCGGGGCTCCGAGCGAGCCTGCTCCGCAGCCCCCGCCGCCCCGGCCCCGGCCCGGCTACTCACTATCGGGCCCTGCAGCTCGGACAGCGGTACTTGGCCGGGTTCGGGCTCCCCTCCGCGCACACGCTGCAGCGCCGGGCCTCCTGCATGGCTCCGGATGGCGTCGCTCCACGTGGGCTCTGCCAGGCCGGCCGCTCGGCTTCCTCCGCCCCCTCCTCTGGGGAGCCAAAACGGACCGCCCCCTCGATGGCCGAGGCTGCGCGAACTCCTGGGGGCGCGCCTTAATTCGGAGCAAGGCCCTCTTTTGGAGGCCTCCGCGTAATGATGGGCCCTTTCTGCACTCTCCTTTTAATCCACCAAAATACACGAACATCGAGTTCAACCTTCTTTTTATTCCGTCCCCCCCCCCCACACACTTCTGTATCAATACCTCCCGTCTCTAGTTCCACCTCCTGCCAACCTAGCAGTTCGAAAGCAAGAAATTGCAAGTAGATAAATAGGGACCACTTCGGTGGGAAGGTAACAGCGTTCCGTGCGCCTTGGTGTTTAGTCATGCCGGCCACGTGACCACGGAAACGTCTTCGGACAGCGCTGGCTCTTCGGCTCTGAAACGGAGATGAGCACCTCAACCCTAGAGTCGGATTCGACTGGCTTTCGAGCAAGGGAAACCTTTACCTTTTGCCTAAATAGCCTAGACTCAAACACTGAGACAATTCGGAGTGGCAGGCAAATTTATTTATTTATTTATACATTCGGCTTATATACCGCCCTGACCCTGAAGGGTCTCTGGGCAGTTTACATACAAAGTCTAAGTCTACTTTTTCTCTATCTATGGCCACATGGTACAGGGGCAGGGGCTGCCTACCGGCACGGCTAGGCTACAGCTCCTACTTCTTCCGTGGTCTTCGGGGTCAGTGCTTTCGTCCTGGCGTCCAGGGATAGGTCTTCCATTTTTGGGTGGCTTTCTTCGGCGGGCCCATCTGGTGTGCGGTTTGCGTCAGCACGGCTCCGGCTAATGTCCATTTTGGCTCCGCGGAAAGGACCGATGAGAGGGGTTTTTGTTTGTGTGTTTGTTTGTTTGTTTAATCCACACGCCCATCAAAAAAAGTCGACCGAAGGTGTCCACCGACGGGTCTCGATTTCGCCTTTCAAAGCAGCAAATTTAAAGTTCCATATTCTGAAAAGCAAAAAAAAGAAGAAGAGATTGGATTTATACCCCGCCCTTCACTACCCAAAGGCGTCTCAGAGAGGCTTATAAACTCCTTTCCCTTCCCCTCCCCACAACAGACACCCTGTGAGGTGGGTGGGGCTGAGAGAGCTCTGACAGAAACTGTTCTTTTTCAAGAACAGCTCTTATCAGAACTGTGGCTTGCCCAAGGTCATCCAGCCAGGTGCACGTGGAGGAGTGGGGAATCCAACCTGGTTCTCCCAGATTAGAGTCCGCACACTTAACCACTACACTACTCTCATAAGCCATATTTCCCGACTGACTGCTTCAAACAAGTGATCCCTATAACAAATCTCATATGAAATACCCCCTACTATTGAAGCTGTGATCATTGCAACTAACTAGTGATTAACTGTGATCATTGCTACCAACTTCCTTTTGGGAAGGAAGGAAGACCCCCCAAAACGTCATGCCACCTCTCTGACTCTTGCCAGCCTCCAAGTGGTACAAAACACAGTGAGACACGCAGTGGAAATGTAACCAGCAAAACAACTTGTGTATAAAAAAAAATTGTTTTCCCTAAACAAAGATAATTAAACTACTCAAACTATTAAATGAAAATAAATTTCATATCGTATACACAATTTATACATACAGATTCCAAAGCTATTCATATACCAACAATATCAGATTCTCAAATCATAGGGCAAAAAAACCCACGTTCTCACAGTCCATCACAGGCTTATAAAACACTGTTGAAGGCGCTCGGGTGTCTTCAGTTTTCAGAAACGGAAGCCATGTTCCAAGTTGAAACTAGACAACCGAGCCACAACACTAATATCCAAAACGGCAGTCCCGATGAAGTCCTCCTAGTGGCACGCTAGCAATGTTCCATATTTTACCTGGCAAGGCTTTTTCAAGAAGGAACCACTTTCTCAAAACAGGATATCATCAAAACCAAAACTCAGGCATATTCTTCCTCTGCTCTGGTGAGTGCTACATACAGTGACAATGCTATAGAAATGAATCAATTAAAAATGAGTGTCATTGTTTGGGCCTCTCCAGCTGCTGGGAGAAAAGACATAGTTATCATTCGACCTTTCCTAGGAAGTTCTAAAAGTCCTTTCCCAGCTTCTTCCAGAGATGAGATGGCTATTATCACTTTTTCCTGACTCCTAGATACGTGCTGGCATGATTCTTCAAGACTGGCCACTCTACTGAGCTTGGTTTGAAGGGCTTCCTCCAACTGAAGCCATTCTTCCCTTAATAGAAGAGCCGCAACACACGCGTTTACAAAGCGACTTCCACCTCAGGAATGTAGTATCACAGTTTGCAGCCCCACAGGGTAACTGCTGGGTTTGCACTCTGTGCAGGCACAGAGGTTATATGGAGCTCTTTGCTGATTAGCTGGAGGAAAGCCAAGAAACAAGTTGGTGTGAGACGTCTCCCTCATGGAGAGGATACGGGAAATATGGATGACCTTGGCCAGAGGAGGACACCCCCCCAAAATCTTTGTAATGACAACAGCCTCTTACCCACCAGGGTTCCTCCGTTTTGGGCAGGAGGGAAGAAATCTGCTGAGCACTTCTGAGAGGCAGTGACACAGTCCATAGTATGATTCATTTGGATGAATGAGGCCTGTGTTCAAATTCCGTCTCATACATAAAACAGCACACATTTAGTAAAGACCTGACAAAAGCATAGCTGGAAAAGAAGGCTGTGTGGATGAAAAGGGTGATCACAGCCTGCCAGGGCCCATGGAAACCCCCAGGGCTTCTCCACAGGAATGGGTGGGGGCAGGGGTCATTTCATAGAAAAAGAGGTGCAGGAACTTATTAGCATAACTTATTTGCATATGCAACACCCCCTGACATCACTGGAAGTGTGTCAGAAGGCAACACCCACCGCTCAGGCTCCACTGGACTGTTTTGGACTGCTAGCTTTTTGGGGGGGGGGACATGCAGATCTGCCCTCACAGAGTACGGAGAGCTTGTACCTGAAGGCCTGAAGGTGGGGAGCTCTGCAACTTCCCTGGTTGCTTCTTGCTCCTTGTGGCCCGACTAAGGGCTGCTGGGAGCAGGGGGCGGGGCTTGCTGCATGTGCCACACCCCCTGGGCTCCTTACTGCTGGAGCTCCACTCCTGTGCACTCCCGCAGGAAATGACCCCTGGGTGGGGGGCCAGGCAGAGAGCTTGCAGCTTCCCACAATAGGCTCAGCCAGCAGGAGCAGCATGGATTAGCCAGCTGCGGAAGGGTGGGTTGTTGTGGGGTATGTCCTGAGGAGCTTTCAGGGTTGGGCAAGTTTATTTATTATTTATTTATTGTTAACATCTTTACCCCGCCCTCCCCATGAACGGGCTCAGGGCGGCTTACAAGAGGGCACAAGCCCATACATAAAAACAGGATAAAACAGTAAAACCATTAAATAGCAACAAAAACAATAATAAAGTGCTCCATACAAACAAGATGGTATCAGTCATTTCATTGGGGTGATATCGTCCTGTCGATGGTCCAAAGCCAGTCCAGCAGTATAGGTGCCATGCAAGATTGTGGCAGATCTTCCGGGGACTGTCCCTAACCCCGTTATCTCCACCATTGATGGTGGTGGTAGTGGTAGTGTTGTTGTGTGATGCCACCTCCAGCTGCATAACCGGAAGTGACATCGTGTGGAGTCATGACATCACTTCCCTCCCTCCCTCCCCCCTACAAATTCTCCTGCTGTTGCACTGGGTTGTGGAGGTGCGGGGAGGGCTCTGCAGCTTCCAGGGCAAGAGCTAGTGACCCCAGGCGGATGGCAGGGATTGCCACAGGCAAACTGAGGAGCCTCAGTCTGGGTGTGAGTGAGTTCTGGGACAAGACCTGAAGGAAACTTCATGCTGCAGCCAAGAACTGGACCAGCGGTGGCCACACTGCGGCTCGGGAGCCACATGCGGCTCTTTTGCGCGCATTCTGTGGCTCCCGGCAGGGCAGCTGGGGAAGCGAAAGGGAGGCATGTCTCCCAGATTGGTCTTCCCTTCTCCAGCTGGTGTTCCCCTCCCTGGGTAGGCTTGAGATAAGGGGGAGAAGAGAAAGAAAGCAACTTTAAATGCATTCTTAAAGACCCTCCTCACCAGCCGGGTTGGAGAAGGCATTTGTCTCTTTAAATCGCTTCTCCAAGCCAAGCCAGCCAGCGTGGGGGTCTTGGAAGATGCCTTTAAAGTTACAGTTGCTTTCTTTTCACCTCTCCCTCCCCCCATCTTTCTTTCTTTCTTTCTTTCTTTCTTTCTTTCTTTCTTTCTTTCTTTCTTTCTTTCTTTCCTTTCTGCCTGCCTGCCTGCCTGCCTGCCTGCCTTCTCTATCATCTATCTTTCTCTCTCTCTTTCTCCTCTCCCTCCCCATTTAAATTTAAATATCATTATCAATATCTGTTTTCACTCTTTTGTTTTGTTTTTTATTTTTGGCAGTCTCATTTAATGTTAATAAAAAGCAAATTTGCATATTTCCCAATAAAAACGTGTGTGTTATACTTGCCCATGTCTTGTGGCTCTCAAACATCTGACGTTTATTCTACGTGGCTCTTGCTTTAAGCAAATTTGGCCACCCCCGGACTGGACTAAGGGAGGTGGAAGAAAAGGACTGCCTTGAGGAAAAAAGCAGCTGTTTTAGACCAAGGAACTGCCTTGTGCCATTGGGTGACCCTGTCCACTGGAAGAAAGAGACCCTGGTGCTTTCTTTCCCGTTGATTTGTGTCACTTGCTGGGACATATACGTGGACCCTCCCCACCCTTCTCAGGACCCCTCGCCCACAAGTATGTTTTCAAATGAAACTCACAACAGAAAAAGAAACCTTTAATACAAGCACACATCACAACACATTGAAAATGCCCACACTCACATGTGCCATGCATGGTAGCCAAAGGAGGGAATTCTACATTCACAGAAAGGGGACTCGGTTGAAGGGTTAAACACCCCCTCCATTAGCACTGCTCCCTCATTCCAAACCCGCCCCGCAGCCACACTGAACTAAATGCAAAAGGGTAGGGGCCAGAGTTTCCTCTAAGCTGAGTTAGTGTGAGCTAGCTCACAGTTTTTTAGCCTCTGGCTCACACATTTTTGTCACTGCTCAGTAAGGATGGCTCCAGAAGAAACTAATTTATGCAGCGGCCAAATTGCTTGCTCACGACTTTAATGCCAGTAGCTCACAAAGTAGAATTTTTGCTCACAAGATTCCACAGCTTAGAGGGAACATTGGATAGGCCAGGCAAGCCCCATCCCATCCAATCACGGAAACTGAGCAGGGCCAACCCTGGCAAGTATTTGGATGGGAGACCTCTGGAGAATGCCAGGACTGGGACTTTTCTGAATGTCCTCTGTGACCCAGTAGAAGTTGCCAGAGGTCGCCATGACTTACAGGTACAAGCACACAAACACAAAAATACAAAAACTTCCCACTCTTGACAACAGATTTCCACACACCTCATCTAGCTTTCCCTTGGGACGTAACAAAGAATGCTCACTGGTGGTCTTCCTCCCCACTGTTACCGGAGATTGGGGTGGGGTGGGGGGTGAAAAAGGACAGGCTGAGCATAGGATTAAGGGTCACAGGGACTCGCACAGCACACGGAGACCTCTCCTTTAGACCAGACCTGTGTAGACAAAAATCACAAAAGATGGTCAAGATGCCTGGGAAAGGTACATCACTCCCTTCCTCCAAATATTCAGGGTGGGTCGCTGTGCTGGTCTGAAGCAGCAGAACAGAGTTTGAGTCCAGTGGGGCACCTTTAAGACCAACAGGAAAGCTTATACCCAGAATTTATTTTTTGATTTTTTTTTATTGGATTTATAGCCCACCCTTCCCTGTACAACAGGGCTCAGACCAGATAAGACCATAAGAACATAAGAGAAGCCAGTGTTGGATCAGGCCCAGGGGTCATTTCCTGCGGGAGCACACAGGAGCAGAGCTTCAGCAGTAAAGAGCCCAGGGGGCGGGCACATGCAAGAAGCCCCGCCCCCTGCTCCCAGCAGCCCCGGGCCACGAGGAGCACAAGGATCTGCACGTCCCCCCCCCCTTAGCTAGCAATCCAAAACAGTCCAGTGGAGCCTGAGCAGTGGGTGTTGCCTTCTGACACACGTCCGGTGATACCAGGGGTGTGTGGCATATGCAAATGAGTTATGCTAATGAGTTATGCTAATGAGCTCCTGCACCTCTTTTTCTAAAAATGTCCCATCCAGTCCAACACTCTGTATCACACAGTGGCCAAAAATACCAGGGGCCATCAGGAGGTCCAGCAGTGGGGTCAGGACAGTAGAAGCTGACGTTATTTTGGAGAAGCTGAGTAAGTAGGTACCAGACCATGAAGGGGAGGAGGCATAAGTGAAAAAAAGGAACTAGCAGCCAACGGGGAAAAACCCCAGAGAACAGAAGAAATGCATCTAAACAGAGCAGCCAAAACAAAATAAAACAATTCCAGATGGTCTCCGGGTTGCCATTGATGCAGGCTGACGAGATTAAGATCCATAAAAACGCTAACGTTTAGTGATCAGCAAACACTGGGAAACACGGCTATTTCCTGTGCAGTGCAAATTAAATTAAATAGGGCAAGCTGGGCCCTTCCTGGCTAAAGGTTAATAATACTGAAAGAAGGGATTCTTTTTTTAAAAAAAGAAAAAGAAAAATCAATACAGGGCCAAAGCAACCAAGCCATCTCCCCGATGAACTCAAACATTGGGGAGGGGAGGTGGGGCCAATCAGTCATTTCATTAGAAACCTCCAAGAGATTTTTGAGGGTTTTGTTTTGTTTTTCGTTTCATTGCATATCTTTGTTAAGGATTCTCAAGCAGATTTTATTCACCTGTATATTTACTTCATTCATACCCCGCTTTTCTTCACCATAGGAACCCGAAGAGCCTTATGATGTTCTTCTCCATGTTGAGCCACAGAACGACCCTAAAAGGTAGGTTAAGATGGCCCAAGGTCCATCATCAAGCTGCTGCAGCAGGGTGGGGATTCGAACCTGGGTCTCTCTAACCTTAGTCCAGTACTCTAGCCACTACACAACACAGTCTTTAAGCTGTAGCCCACCCCACACTAATATGAAGCAAGTTGTTAAGGTCACCATGCTTCCCAGAGATATTTGACACGATCCACGTTCAAATATTAAAACAGCAATTTTAAAAAGCACCCTGGAATAGGAGGGACTTGATTAGAGGTGTGTGGGAACATAAGAACACCAGAGAAGCCAGTGTTGGACCAGGCCAACGGCCCATCCATTCCAACACTCTGTGTCACACAGTGGCCAAAAATACCGGCGGCCATCAGGAGGTCCAGCAGTGGGGCCAGGACACCAGAAGCCCTCCCACTGTTGCCCCCCCCAAGCACCAAGAACATAAGAGAAGCCAGTGTTGGATCAGGCCAATGGCCCATCCATTCCAACACTCTGTGTCACACAGTGGCCAAAAATACCAGAGGCCATCAGGAGGTCCAGCAGTGGGGCCAGGACTCCAGAAGCCCTCCTACTGATGCCCCCCAAGCACCAAGAATATAAGAATATAAGAGAAGCCCATACTGGACCAGGCCAAATGCCCATCCAGTCCAACACTCTGTGTCACACGGTGGCCAAAAATACCAGGGGCCACCAGAAGGTCCAGCAGTGGGGCCATGTGTTAAGAAGAAGAAGAGAAGAAGAAAAGATATTGGATTTATACCTCACCCTTCACTCAGAGTCTCAGAGCGGCTTACAAACTCCTTTCCCTTCCCCTCCCCACAAGAGATACCCTGTGAGGTAGGTGGGGCTGAGAGAGCTCTTTCCAGAACTGCCCTTGAGAGAACAGCTCTGAGAGAACTTGTGACTGACCCAAGGTCACACCAGCAGCTGCAAGTGGAGGAGTGGGGAATCAAACCCGGTTCTCCCAGATTAGAGTCCGCACACTTAACCACCACACCAAACTGGCTCAAGAGGGTGGGTGTGAGATGGGTCAAGGAGGAGGAGGAAGTCCGGGGAGTGGGAAGCAGGACTCTGAGCTCTCATTTCCCCTATGCTTGCATGGAACCATCCCCATATGCTGTTCTTCTGCAAGGCTCACCTTGGGAAGAAAGGGCCGTTGGCCACGGTGGGCCACAAGAGCCAGCTCAGCAG
>NW_015164699.1:455134-490205 GCF_001447785.1 Gekko japonicus
CTCCTCCTCCTCCTCCTCCTCCTCCTCTTCTTCTTCTTCTTCTTCTTCTTCTTCTTCTTCTTCTTCTTCTTCTTCTTCTTCTTCTTCTTCTTCTTCTTCTTCTTCTTCTTCTTCTTCTTCTTCCAGCGGGGCTTCCAGGGCTGTGGCCATTGAAAGGCATTCTGCTCCACAAAACCTCTGCCTGAAATGTCGAAGAGTTGCTGTTATACATGAGCTGGCTCCCTGACATTTTGAGGTGGGCGTCACCTCCGGCAGAAGCCATTTTGTGACTGTGCCCGCTGGCCTGTGTCAGAATTCCACAGGTGCCCACAGGCTCAAAAAAGGTTGGGGACCCCGGACATAGCCTATTTGGTGGGTACCAGCGTTGCATCTTCAGCCAAGGCCAGAGCTGCAGACAGCCCTGTAGCTAACAACGTTTTGCTGGGGGGGCCAATGCCAAGGATCAGGGGAGGGGCCCATGAAAACCACAGGGGAGCGGGCCGCGCGGTAGCTACAGGCCTGGCCGCAGGGAAGAAGGAGCTTGGAAGGGGCTGGCCACTCTGGGAGCCTCCAAGCCTCTTCCCTGAATTCACAGCACACCCGTGTATCTTTTAAACAGGCAAGTCTCTACTCCCTTTCATTTGTGGAAACAGAAGGAAAAGCAGGAACGCTGGATTCTCCGCAGTCATGAGCAAAGCCTGCACCCTCTATTCCGGTGTTCTGGCCAGTCAGCACAAATTCACTGGATGACCATGAAGCACCTCTTTTTTAAAGCTATCAAACTGTATTTGGGGTTTCTTTGAGGTCACATTTAATATGATTAAGAACATAAGAGAAGCCATGTTGGATCAGGCCAGTGGCTCATCCAGTCCAACACTCTGTGTCACACAGTGGCCAGAAATACCAGGCGCCATCAGGAGGTCCACCAGTAGGGTCAGGATACTAGAAGCCCTCCCACTGTTGCCCCCCCAAGCACCAAGACCATAAGAACATAAGAGGAGCCAGTGTTGGATCAGGCCAATGGCCCATCCAGTCCAACACTCTGTGTCATGCAGTGGCCAAAAATACCAGGTGCCATCAGGAGGTCCAGCAGTGGGGCCAGAACTCCAGAAGCCCTCCCACTGTTGCCCCTCCCCAAATACCAGGAATACAGAGCATCACTTGCCCCAGACCGAGAGTTCCTGTCTATACCTTGTGGCTAAGAGCCACTGATGGATCTTCGCTCCATATGTTTATCCAGTTCACTCCTATAAGAACATAAGAGAAGCCAGTCTTGGATCAGACCAATGGCCCATCCAGTCCATCAATCTGTCACACAGTGGCCAAAAAGACCAGGTTCCATCAGGAGGTCCAGCAGAGAGGCCAGGACACTAGAAGCCCTCCCACTGTTGCCCCCCCCCATGCACCAAGAATACAGAGCATCCATTGCCCCAGACACAAGAACATAAGAGAAGCCAATGTTGGATCAGGCCAATGGCCCATCCAGTCCAACACTCTGTGTCCCACAGTGGCCAGAAATACCAGGCGCCCTCAGGAGGCCCAGCAGTGGGGCCAGGACACTAGAAGCCCTCCCACCGTTGCCCCCCCAAGCACCAAGAATACAGAGCATCACTGCCCCAGACAGAGTGTTCCATCTATACCTTGTGGCTAATACATTAAAACATTTTATACTACATCCCTTTCAGATCTTCCTTTCAAACTTTCTAGCTGTGGCTGTGACTTCTGAGAAAAATCTTCAGCCAAAGTTGCTGTGAATCCTGGGCCTTTTGCACCCTGGGGCCTGATCCTGAAGCTCTGGCCCAGGCCCTCCGTCCGAAGGGGAGCAAGTGTAGTCATGGGAAAGACAGGGGGGTACTCATTTCCCCTTTCCCTCCTCCATTATTTGCACATTAATTTGAGCTCTTGAAGCAAAAAGTAAATAATTTACAGGCACAGAGATTTTATGGCACACAGAAACAGCAGCGAGAAGATGGTGCCTTTTTGCAACCTGATCCTCAGAGTTGAACGTGATTGACCTGCTGGCCTCTCTCATCCACATCTCCCGTTCCAGAGGTGAGCAAACCAATTTGCTGTTTCTTTTCCCTACCCTTTAACAGATAGAATAATAGAATCATAGAGTTGGAAGGGGCCACATAGACCATCTAGTCCAACCCCCTACCCAATGCAGGACCAACCTAAAGCATCTCTGACTATAATTCGTCCAGCCTCTTCTTGAAAGCTGTCAGTGAAGGGGAGCTCACCACCTCCCTATGCAGCTGATTCCACCTTTGAACCACTCTGACGATTAAAAAGATTTTCCTAATATCCAGCCAATACCTTTCTGCATGTAATTTAAACCCGTTGCTTCGGTTCCTGTCCTCTGCTGCCAACTGGAACAGCTCCTTGCCCTCCTCCAAATGACAGCCTTTCAAATATTTAAAGAGAGCAATCATGTCCCCCCTCAATCTCCTCTTCTCCAAACTAAACGTTCCCAGTGCTTTTAGCCTTTCCTCGTAGGGCTCAGTCTCCAGACCACTGATCATCCTTGTCACTCTCTTCTGCACCCTCTCGATTTTGTCCACCCTCCATTGCCTTGCACACTGTATGCCTCCTGAAACATGCTCAGTCTTCATGAGGCTGTTTTGGGGGAAGCCCTTTTTCACACTTAGCCCTACCCTTGTCTGTGTGACCCTTCTTTGCTGTCCTCCTGATAGACATCCGGTCATAATACGTGGTGTAAGGGGGGGAAAGACAGGGAGAATAAACTATTTGGAAGCATCTCCAAGCACAAATCTCCTCCCAAAATATACTATTTGTTCTCAGGGGCTGTTTTTCTTTATGAAACGCTGATCTGGGCAGTTAATACTGGTGTGTCTCTGCATGACTCATTCAACCAGACATGATGCGGAAGACATGGCACAATGACTCATATCAGGGAGAAAAATGAGACCTGCTCAGAGCAGTGACTCACAGAGAGATGCAACAGGGATCCTTTGAGAAAAGGGCAATTCTCCAAAACTGCATCAGGAGCAATTGAATAGCCTAAAGCATCTAAAACAAAAATGTTGTGGAATTACCTGGCCCAGTTCAGGGTGACTGAAAGGAGACAAAGCCAGAGCACAGACTCATGCAGAGAGAAAGCAGGTAGTTATCTATGAGGGCAGGTAGTTCTATGTTTCTGCATCCAGAGCTATTGGGGTACCTGAATGATCTATCATACACCCAATGCAAAGACTAACCAGTAATTACCAGGCCCCAGCAGAGGTAGGACTGGAGCAGCAAAGCATACAGAGATGCAGCAGGCACTCTCTTGTGCAGAGTCCTTAGTTACTGACTGAATGTATTTATTCTGGCACATCAGCAAGTCTCTCATAATAACATAAACTGAAAATTAATGTGTTACTATATGCAAAAGTACATTTACATTTCCTAATGAAAAATAAACTCCACATTTATTCCCTTAAAACTGTAAACTCTGAAAGATTCCCCCACACACAGAAATGCATGAGTAAGCTAGTTATACATAGGGAAGGGATTGTATAATAGGAATATTAGTGGACCAGGCTGGTTTAGCGGTCAAAGACTAGGACATGGGAGACTGGAGTTCGAATCACCCCTCAGCCGTAACACTCACTGGGTGACCTGGGGCTAGTCACAGTCTCTCAAGGTTGTTGTGAGGACCAAATGGGGTAAACAATCATGTATGCTGTCCTGATGGGGGGCAAATGAGTAAATAGATCTTTGTGGCTCACTCCCTGGATATAAAGCTCTTTAATCCACACACTCATTCTTTATAAAACCATTAATGCTGCTTCTCTAATAAAAAGAAAACAGCCGTTGATTGCGTTTCTGTGCACTGCACAGAACTCTCTGCAAAACTATTCACAACTAAACTATATAATTTGCCCCGAACAACCACATTCATGAATCCAACCACCTTCTAGATTTCATAGCAAGATCTGGTTTTCAATAGGAGACAGACAATACCATTTCCTTCCAGTACGGGAGAACTGTCCACCTGTCCCGGTGCTGAAATGACTAACATTAACACAAGAACATAAGAGAAGCCAATGTTGGATCAGGCCAATGGCCCATCTAGTCCAACACTCTGTCACACAGTGGCCAAAAATACCAGGTGCAATCAGGGGGTCCAGCAGTGGGGCCAGGACACTAGAAGCCCTCTCACTGTTGCCCCCCCCCAAGCACCAAGAATACAGAGATCACTTGCCCCAGCCTGAGAGTTCCATTGAGGTTCTAAAGACAGGAATTCTGCTTCCCCCAAACAATACTGCTCCTTATAGCCTCCATAAAAGATGCCATTATGCCTGAGTATCTCAATATGCTTGGATATAAATCTGCAGGACTCCTTCCAGCTTGTGTCGCTGCAAGCAACGGCTATGTATGTCCAACCGCCAGCACGTGGATACGATTGGTGGAGGGGTTTTTCAGAAACTTCAGTCTGAGCCTCAATTTTTTTATTTTTAGAGTATATATGATGGGGTTCCCCAAAGAATTTATAGTGATCATCATAGTTGTAAGGTTCCGGAATACATAGACACCTCGAGAGAGATCGCCCGGGCAGTCTTCGTAAGCTAAGTCCAACAGAACTCCAATAAAGAAGGGCGTGTAGGAGAGCAAAGCTAGGAACCAGATGAACACACTCGTCCGGGCTACCTGGATTTCAGCCAACTTGTAGGTGGCTTGAACTTGCCCCAGGGCCACCATGGCCATTGTCTGCTTTCTCAAGAAGCCAATGATGTTGATGTAGGTGAAGAGCGGCAGGATTAAAGCCACCGCACAGTGGGGGATAGTGATGAAGATCAAGTAGTCGATGCAAAGAGGGCTGTAAAGAGCAGAGACATTGGCCTTCTCCAGGCAGTTCCATCCCATCAGGGGCAGGAAGCCCAAGGAGAATGCAAGCAGCCAAGTGACCAGTGCAGTACCCAAGGTCTGGTTTCTGGTGACCCTGTATCTCATCCTCAGGCATTCAGACACCGCCAAGTAACGCTCAATCCCAATGATGACTAAGTTGTAGATGGTGGCCAGAATCGACATGGTGTAGAAGGCATAAGGTACGAGGAGGCCTTCGTACCCGAGGACGGTGCTCTCTGGGTCGAGGAGGAACAGGGTGGTGATCCAGAAGCTCGAGGAGCTGGAGAGAAGGTCGGAGATGGCCAGGTTGCAGAACAGAATAAAGATGGGCTTGTGGAGCTCTTTGGACAGCAAAACGGTCACAATGACAGCAGAGTTGAAGGCCATGGAGATGATGGTGACAGCCAGCTGAGGAACCCCCAAAGAAAGAACCAGCCGCCTGTTCCAAACATCAGTCGTGCCGTTGAAGCAGTTTGGGTATTCCGTCATGATGTGTGTGGGGGGGGGGTTTTTGAAAAAAATCAGATGGTGGCTCTCCTGATCTTCATATATCCCGTAGCGCTCAGCTGGATAGTGCAGGTAGAACTTCTCTCTCCCCCCATACACACAGTGACACACACACACATATTGCAGTTACACAGATAGAAGGTTCAACGTGACATATTACTGTTGCCTTAAAATCATCCCAGTTATAGGTTAAACATTAACTCCCCATGCACCTAAACATTTGGCTTATTAGTTCAGGGAGACAGATTCCTCCCCTGAGGTTGCTAGGAGGATGCTAGGAAGCCAAAGTATTTCAATAAGCTGCCACTAAACTCAGGAATCTTGATAGGGACGCCAGTGTTAATTAAGTGCAAACAAGAACATAAGAAGAGCCCTACTGGATTAAACCAATAGTCCCTGTCTCACGCAGTGGCCAACCAGTTCCTCTGGAAGGCCAACAACAGGGCATTGAGGCCAAGGCCTTCCCCTGATGTTGCCTCCTGGCTATGGGATTCAGAGGATTAGTGCCTCTGAACGTGGAGGTTCCCCTCAGTCACCTTGGATAGTAGCTATTGATAGATTTATCCTCCATGAATCTATCTAATCTCCTTTTAAAGCCTGTGGTCATTACTACATCCTCTGGCAGTGAATTCCACATTTGAATCACTCTCTGTCAAGTACTATTCCCTTTTGTTAATCCTGTTAGGTCCATCAGCTTAATTGAATGCCCTCAAGTGTATTTTGGGAGAGGGAGAAAAAGTTATTTGACAGCTATCTCCACCCCATGCATAATTATATAAACCTCTATCATACCTTAGTTGTCTGAAAAGCCCCAGACACTTCAGCCTTTCCTCCTAGGGAAGGGGCTCCAACCCTCTAATCATCTTGGTTGCCCTCCTCTGTATTTTTTTCCAGCTCTGCAATGTCCTTTTGGAGATAACGGTGACCAGAACCGTGCACAGTATTCAAGATGAGGCCGCACCATAGATCTATACAGGGGCATTACAATATTGGCTGTTTAATTGTCAGTCCGTTTCCTAATAATCCCTAACACAGAGTTTGCCTTTTTCATCACTGCAGCACACTGGGTCGACACTTTCATCCACTACGACTCCAAGATCTTTTCCCCTCTCAGTCTCAGCAAGTTCAGACCCCATTTGCCTAGTGGTTGTAAGGACATAACGTACCAGCAGCATTTGTGAGGACATAATGTACAGGCAGTACATGTATCCGTGCTGGTCTGTTGTAAAACAGATTTGAGAGCCAGTTTGGTGTGGTGGTTAAGTGTGTGGACTCTAATCTGGGAGAACCGGGTTTGATTCCCCACGCCTCCACTTACAGCTGCTGGATGTCCTTGGGCAAGCCATAGTTCTGTCAGAGCTGTTCTCTCAAGGACAGTTCTGGAAAGAGCTCTCTCAGCCCCACCTACCTCACAGGGTGTCTGTTGTGGGGAGGGGAAGGGAAAGGAGTTTGTAGGCCGCTCTAAGACTCCAAGTGAAACCGGGGTATACATCCAATCTCCTCTTCCTCCTCCTCCTCCTCTTCTTCTTCTTCCTCTTCCTCTTCTTTCCTGTTCTCAGGCCACAAATCAGTGCCCAGATCTTCCTTCCGCAGAGAATGAGGGAGGCTCTTCATGGCCTGTTTATTCTTTTGGTTAAAATATATGTAAAGAAACACCGTTTATATTTTTTCCACCAAGCTTTGCTCATGGAAATCAAGGCAGTGCTGAGGTGGGGGTGGGCAGTTAACCCACATGCCCATGAAGCTGCCTTCTCCTGAGTCAGACCCTTCAGTCCCTCAAGGTCAGTACTGTCTACTGTGTCTGGTACCGACATTAGGTGGACGTCTTCAGGGGTCATTTTGTAGAAAAAGAGGTGCAGGGGCTCATTAGCACAACTTATTAGCATCACTTATTTGCATATGCCACACCCCCTGACATCACTGGAAGTGTGTCAGAAGGCAACACCCACCGCTCAGGCTCCACTGGACTGTTTTGGAAAGCTAGCTATTGGGGGGGGGGAACGTGCAGATCCGTCCTTGCAGAGGAGGGAGAGCTTGTACCTGAATAAAACTTGGTCTTAAAGGTGCCACTGGACTGTTTTGGGCTGGGGGGGCTGGGGGGAGCTCTGCAGCTTACCTGGCTGCTTCTTGCTCTGACTGAGGGCTGCTGGGAGCAGGGGGTGGGGCTTGTTGCATGTGCCCCCCCGGGCTCTTTACTGCCAGAGCTCCGCTCTTGTGCACTCCTGCAGGAAATGACCCCTGGACGTCTTCCATGTTGCCTACTGTGTGTGTGTCCCCATGTAAAGTGCCCTCAAGTCGCAGCTGATTTATGCCGGCTTCAGCAAGGGGTTTTCAAGGCAAGTGAGAAGCAGGTGCGGTTTGCCCTGGCCTTCCTCTGCAGAGCCTTCCTTGGTGGACTCCCCTCCAAGTACCGACCCGGCTTCACTTCCACGATCTGTCAGGATCAGGCCATGTACCATGCTGCCTTCCATCCCACGTCACCTCCTACTTGATCCTTTTAAATGGAAATGCCGGGAGGGACTGAACCTGGGACCTTCAGCATGCCGTTCAGCAAGCAGAATGTATCACAAGCCTTCAGACCACACGTGGCTTAAACTGTGGGTTCGACTCTCGGGTTTACCGGGAGGAAATACTCCCATTCACACAGGGGCCTGCATCCTGACTGAAGATGCCCCGTGCCTGAAAATTGTCAAGCAAGCTGAATGCTTCTGTGGTGAAACGGGGACCCGCCCTCAGCCCTGGGAGACTGAGCAGCCGTTCTGTGGCTCACAAGCCTCTGTTTTTGCCTTCCCACCCTTTCCTGGTGGGGCTATTTCCCTTCGTTACACGCTGCTGCCACTCACTGGATTGACACCAACTTCCTAGAGGGACAGTGACACCCCCTCTGGCTGATTCCCCAACCTTGGGAAGTTAGTACCACAATCTTTGGGTGTCCCCTGGAGAGTTGGCAATCCCTCTGATTTGGGCCCGTTTGGTTCCCTGGCCTCCCTTTTGCTTCTGGTAATGTGCTGAGCAGGGAGGACTAGGTGGTCAAGGCACACCAGGTCTTATTTAGCTCAAAAAAGATGTATTTTAACTATGTACAAGTTAAGCACTGAAAATAAACACGAGCACATTAACACAACTTGGGCAGAAAGTAAATACGATTTAAAACGCCATTCCTCTGTCCCCTACACACACCCCTCTCTGTCACTGGAGGTTGTGGAGAAACGCCCAGCCCTCCACCGGACTGGTCACTGGTACTGTTGCCCTCCTGGCTGTCCGCCACAGTCTATAGTGGCCTGGATGCCCTGGAGTTTGAGGCAACAGGAGCCCCCACCTGTCCGCTCCCTTGAAGCTGCTGTCCACGCTGAGCCCAAAGGCTGAAGACCAGGCTGAAGACTAAAGACTCTCCTCAGGGGCCAAAGCCTTTATCCCCCTGGCTCCGCCCCTGGGTACACCAGGTACAGACGGCCTCCATCTTACACACCCAGGCAAATGCCATTTCGTCACAGCTTCAGTGGGCATAGAAGTAAGTCTGTGTCCCAGCTCCACAAGCAGACCACGTCTGTACCCATCACAGATACAGTGAGGTTTAGTGTGACGTCTGGGGAGGGAGCCAAAGTCCGAGGAATTTCAAGGCCTTTTCTGTTTCTTTTTTTTTCTCAGCAAGTCACAGCTGATTTAGGGCAACTCCACAGGGATTTCAAGGCAAGAGAAGCTCACGGGTGGTTTGCCATTTCCTGCCTCTGCACAGCAGCCCAGGACTTCCTTGGAGGTCTCCCATCTAAAAACTAGCCAGGGCTGACCCTGTTTAGCTTCCAAGATCTCATGCTATCAGGCTAGCCTGGGCTATCTAGGTCAAGGTATGAGGAGGCTAGCCGCTCACCCTAAGAAAATTTGAACAAGCCACCCCCCCGAGGCAAAAACAGGGGCACTGACAAATCCAAGTAGCCAGACATTGGAACCATGCCCGGTGAACAGGAATCGTGGAACCCTGGGAAGTCTACAAGGCTAAGCTTCAGATTTCAGAACTTCTGTGATCTGAAGAAGGGAGCTCAAATACTTTGGCCACCCAATGAGAAGGGAGCCCTCACTGGAGAAGATCCCGATGCTGGGAAAGACTGAAGGTCAAAGAAGACGGGGACGGCAAAGGATGAGAGGGTTAGACAGTGTCATCGAGGCAACGAACATGAAGCTGAGCAAACTTCAGAGGACGGCGGAAGACCGGAAGACCTGGCATGATCTGGTCCATGGGGTCGTGGAGAGTCAGACTCGACTGTGCAACTGAACAACAACAACATAAAACTGGAGAAGCAGTGACAGACTTCATGTTCCTGCGATCCAAAATCACTGCAGACGGTGACTGCAGCCATGAAATTAAAAGACGCCTGCTCCTTGGGAGGAAAGCGATGGCAAACCTGGATAGCATGATAAAAAGTAGAGACATCACCCTGCCAACAAAAGTCCGCATGGTATTCCCAGTAGTCATGTATGGCTGCGAGAGTTGGACTATAAGGAAGGCCAAGCGCCGAAGAATAGATTCTTTTGAACTATGGTGCTGGAGAAGACTCTTGAGAGTCCCTTGGACTGCAAGGAGATCAAATCAGTCAATCCTAAAAGAAATCAACCCTGACTGTTCCCAGGAAGGCCAGATAATGAAACTGAAGCTGAAATACTTTGGCCACCAAATGAGAAGGGAGCACTCACTGGAGAAGACCCTGATGCTAGGAAAGATTGAAGGTCAAAGAAGACGGGGATGGCAAAGGATGAGATGGTTAGACAGTGTCATAGATGCAACGAACATGAAGTTGAGCAAACTTCAGAGGATGGTGGAAGACCGGAAGGCCTGGCATCATCTGGTCCATGGGGCCGCGAAGAGTCGGACTCAACTGTGCGACTGAACAACAAAAAGAAGGGAGCGGTTTGTTAAGTGAGCAGGCTCAAATCGCACATGGCCAGTAGAGGGAGATGCTGCAAAAGAAAACATTCCTCTGCCACTTAATTCTAGGGAAGATCTTTGACATGAGGTTAGGAGCAGCAGTCACCAAGATGGACCCTATCTGGAGATTTTGTGCTGGGGGGGAGGCACCTGAAGGATACACTGTGTGTGTGTGGGGAGGGACTAACAATGCAAATCTGCAGACTTCTAAGTAGAAAAAGAAAGAGTCTTGTGGCACATTCGATGTGAACCCCATTATGAGTTCCAAGGAGAGAGATGAGCAGAGGTGGTTTTGACATTTCATGCCTGAACATACAGATCCTGGACTTCCCTGGTGGTCTCCCATTCAAGTACAAACCAAGGCTGACCCTGCTTAGCTTCTGAGACTGGGCTACCCTGGGCCATCCAGGCCAGGCAGCAGCACCTTAAAATATGAGTGCATTTTTTAGGGCATGAGTTGGGGGGATAAAAGTGCAGCCTGCCCCCCCCCACTGCCATCAGACTGCTCTTCATAAGTCCCATGGACGGGATTTGACCCAATGAGATACCTGAGCAAATAAGATCTTGCAGTCATCCCTAAATGAGAGGTGAAGGAGGTATTTCTGTTTTATTTGGGAGAGATGCTAATGCCTTTGTAATGTATCCATCTCCGACTGCGTGCGAGGCTTGGTCTCCACGCGGTCATGCGAAGCAACCAAGCTTCGCTCCCAGAAACAATGGGCCAAGCGGATCCTAGCCCACACCAATCAGTGGGCTAGGCTCCCGGCCGAGAGCCTATGGAACTCTCAGCCACTGTAAATAACCTATCACTGGTGTAGGGGTGTGTTTGGGGTGTGGGTTGTGTGCCTTTATAAACCGGCCTGCGAGCCGGTAACTTTGTCTTGTTCTATACAGGAAATAAAGTATGAGAGTGGAAATCACTAGTAAGTCTCAGTACTTTTCAGCCTTATACCCCCCCTGTGACGTCCTCTTATTGGGGAGGACTGTATTTCTCTTTAATATTTATATTTTGTGTTTACAAATTAGGTACTTCCAGCTGCCACCAGGAATTTTAATAAATTCCAAATCCCCTCTTTGCTTCTGGTGTTGGTATTGTGACCCAGGGTCTAGGCTTTCAAGGATCTATGTGGTCCTGCGGAGGAATTGATATAGCTTCTGGGATATATTTAAATAAAATAGGATTTCTCAAAAGAGGAACAAAATAAGAGGTTTATTATTATGTAACTGGCTGGGAATAAGGTTCTTGTAAATATATTTGTCAGCTGTATCACACACACTGTCAGTTTTAGTCCTTAAGATTCCACCCTGACAGGAATCTCTCACTTAGGCAACCACACAGTTTAATTTCTTGGTAAATTTAACTAAGAACTTTAAAGTTTCACTATTGAAGATATATGCTGCTCTCTCTTAGATCCCACACAGAACTAACTGAACTCTCACTGGCTGAACAACATCAACTGAACAAATCCAACTGACTTTCATAACTAACTTTCAACGGACACACACACAGATTCCTTTCAAAAACTCCCCCCACACTGTCTCATCCTCCAATCACAGCACACTTCTCTCTCTCAATCACTCTACTCTGCATTCACTGCACTGCTACCAAACATTTAAAGAGACACACACACACACACTCTTAAAACAAGGAATCGTTACAACCCCCTTCCCCAAGCTCCAGCTAAGTGTACCCTTCCATTCCTCCCCCCTTCCCATGTTTGGGCTCTGGCAGCTAAGTAACAACAGTATGTCCTGTGGCTGCAATATCACTACAACAACAATGGAATGAACAATCACAAGATATGCTTCTTGTTCGGGCTATGGCAGCTACAGTGACCCCAGGTGCATGTAGGGATGGGGAAGCATCATTTTTGCCACTTCCTGGGCTGCACAGCTTGTACTTCTCAACCCGCATGTGTGTGGCTCACAGTGTGCCATGTGCTTAGTGGTGGTGGAAAGTGCCATCGAGCCACAGCCAACTTATGGTGACCCTGTAGGGTTTCCAAGGCAAGAGAGGCTCAGAAGTGGTTTGCCATTGCATGACACTACATAGTGTCCCTGGACTTCCTTGGTGGTCTCCCATCCACATAGTAACCAAGGCCGACCCTGCTTTGCTTCCAAGACCTGACAAGATTGGGCTAGCCGGGTGTGATGGACCCTAGCCAGGGGCTCCATAGGTTCGCAGAAGTTCCCAAACAACTCACACTAGAGATCCGGGTTTACTTACAAGGAGATCTTTAGTAATCTTTAGTTATCAAAGAAGGTACAGGCCAGTTTGGTGTAGTGGTTTAAGAACATGGACTCTAATCTGGGAGACCCAGGTTTGATTCTCCACTCCTCCACATGCAGCAGCTGGTATGACTTTGGGTCAGTCATAAGTTCTCTCAGAGCTGTTCTCTTAAGGGCAGTTCTGTTGTGGGGAGGGGAAGGGAAAGGAGTTTGTATGCCACTCTGAGACTCCTTTGGATAGTGAAGGGCAGGATATAAATCCAATCTCCTCCTCCTCCTCCTCCTCCTCCTCCTCTTCTTCTCTTCAACCAGCTGGCCTTGAGAGCACCACACACGCACAGCAAAGCTTAGCCAAACCTCAAGACCGACAGCATAACTAAAACTAGGCATCTTATACCCTAAATGCTGGCTGTGAGTCAAAGAATGATTAACTAACCTCTCCCAATTCCCAGACACTTGGATGAGCCTGGCCATCTTGCCCCTGGCTTCCGGTGGTGGTGGGGGAACAACCCAGGCCTTGAACTGCTAGCCAGCATGAGAGTGAGAAAGTTCCCCTGAGAGCAGCTCATACTGTCCTCTCCCAAGACTCAGGGCAACTGAGCACCAGCAGGTAGTAACGATGGACTCACCGGGGCCAATATACCTGGGTCATCCAAGTTTGGGCCTACTGGAGCACAACTCACTGCTCTGGCTCGCTTGGCGTGTGCTCTATGAAGCAGATGAGTAGTACCACCAGATTTGACAGTGCACGTTACCTGATGAGGTTTCAAGGGATTGAATGGCAGGTTGAGCTGTGAATGTCACACCCTTCAATTGTGCACATGCAAATCATGGCAGGTTTACTTCTGCCTCTTAAACTGGTATGTGGAAAGCCGACTTAAACCCGGACAAATTAAGACAAATCCCCAAACTGGCACCCGCCCCTAGAACAGAGAGAATGCTAGAACCACCCTAGAAACAACTGCCAATTGACGGCTTGCCGGGGAATGTCAGTTTAGCAAAGAAGCATTGACAGGGCAGATAACCCATGAAGAAACGGCCCCAGTGATCATGGTGTCTCCCCTGCCAACACAATGTTATCCTCCCCGTGCCCCCTTCTCAACTCTTCTTAACCCGTGGCAGTTCATTTTTGTTTAGTTGTTCCTTGGAAACCACATTTGAAAGGACAAAGATAGTTTACCACATCCTGCACTTCTTGCAGTCCCACATTGGGTTGTCACTGTGTTTGTGAAGTTTAATTAAGTCTTTTCATCCAGCTGCCTCTTTGTTTCATTACCCTGGGTATCACCAGCAATTTTAAATAGTTATGACAACTGTGCTGCTAGAGTCTTTGTTGATGTGGCTAAGTGCCTCTTTTATTTTTTCCCACATGCTGCCAACAAACGATGTATTTATATGAGCCTTCTCTTGATATTGGTGGTATTGTGCTTTGAGAAGGCATTTAAAAAATTAAATTAAAAAAAAGAAATGGCCCCAGTCTCAGCTTAACCTCCCTCACAGGGCTGTTGCAAGGATAAAATAGGGAAGGGGGAACCATCTATGTTGCCCTGACTTCCTTGGAGGAAGGATGGGATAAAACTGATCAGTAGACAAACTGCCCATTTCTGCATCTTAAACTTCTATTAAAGGGGCAGTCCAAATTATTAGCATTTTAGGGGGGGGGAATGCAAGTTTTGAAAGGCATTCTCTTTAAAACTGCCAAAGGCAAAGAGGGGGGATCCCAGTTCTGCTTAACAAAAATGAGCAGGGTTTGAAGGGTTAAATCCCCTCTTCCCATCCCAGGTAGCCCTGATCCGAATTTCAGAGGCATGTGCACGCTTGTTACTCGTAACAAGCTGGTAGAGATTCGTACCTCACTTAATTTTGACCCTTCCACAAGGAGATCTGTCGCCACTGGGGATGTTACGAAATTTCATGAACATCCGGTTTAGATTTGAGAATTCCACTGTTTGACATGGGATCTTTCTACTGGGGGTGAAAGAGCAGTCATCCCCCCCAAAAAAAAATATATATAGGTGAAAAAAACCAATAGAATAGCTGCTGTTTACAACATTTTTACAACGACAGGTGATTATTTTTGCATCCGTTGCATAAACATGGCATAACCTCATCAGGAATAAAAAAATGCCAGCAATGAAAAGGCACACGATCACAAAAGGCAGACAGGCAGACAGACAGACCCAGATTGCTGGACCATTCAGCAGCAGCTGGGATGAAGGACACATTCGAGGCCCATCCTGTTAACCACGGCAGGCAGTTCAAATTCTGCTGAGGTTTTGCAAACAGCATGTAATGCTTCCGTTGTTTTGCATAACGTAGTCTGGATTTTTAAGGATCTTGCATCACTTCTTGTGGCTTTGCTCCTTGTGACAAGAGGTCAAGGGAGGGCGGTGGGGCATCTGTTCCATTGACAACTGGTGGAAATCTCCTTTGTCAATGGTTGCCACCCTCCAGGGGGCATCTAGAGATCTCCTGCTACTAAAGTTGATCTCCAGATGACCAAGATCAGTTCTCTTGGAGCAAATGGCGGCTTTGGAGGGTGGACTGTATGGGCATGATACCCTGTTGAGGTCCCTCTCCTCCCCCAAACTCCTCCCTCCCCTGGCTCCACCCCACCCCCCAAATCTCCAGGTATTTCCCAAGCGAGAGCTGGCCACTCTGCCTTCGTCCCACTCATCTGGGCTGTCAGTTTTACACTTCCAAGAATCTCCTCACAGCCCCATGGGCTACTTTCATCAGTTTCAAGTGAAAGCTGAATTCCGCTCCCAAGGCACATGCAGCCGTTGCCACAGAATTGCAGACCAGACACATTAACCCTTGCATTCATGGGCAAAAAACATTGGGTTGGAACTTTGGACTGGCTGTTCTTGAAGCTAGCAAGTGGCCAGAAGTCTTTGCCCTAAGGCCCAGCTTCCCAGCTGTACACAGATTGTTTTCACCCCCTGATGGGACCCAGAAATCTCCTGGAATTACAATTGTTCTCC
Organism: Gekko japonicus; assembly: GCF_001447785.1. NCBI lineage: Eukaryota > Metazoa > Chordata > Lepidosauria > Squamata > Gekkonidae > Gekko > Gekko japonicus. The sequence continues at coordinate 470,606 of NW_015164699.1, forward strand.
AGAAGAAAGAGGCTGATTCTGCACCCATCTGTTTCCTCACAGTTTTTCCAGAGCCACAGCCGGAAGCTAATCTCCCTCTACACTGCATGCCGCTTTCACTTCCTTTGTTTATCAGGTTTTATGGTACCTTCTGCATAGATTTATGGCCGTTCTGGGGTGACTTTGCAGTCAGTATGGCCTTGCCCTGGGGTATCTGAATGTGGTTTTGAGTGGTACCGTTTCCTTCACCCACTTCCGATCAGAAGGGGACAATAAGCAGACAACTTGACGCGGCTTCATTCGTCTCCGTCAGTTCCCCCGCCCCTATTTCCCCCTCTGTATTAATCACCTTACCATGAATTACTTGGCTCAGGCGGCTAATGACCGCTGAGGCAAGTCCTGACACAGGAAAATCTGCATACCGATGCAGGAACGAGTGTTGAAAACAAAATAGATGGCAAGCTGACACTAGCCAATGCAGAAACCAGGATCTGAGGCGATGTGATGACAACGGATATCCGAAGCAAGGGGGAACCCAATCAAGTGCTGATAAAACGTGGAGTGAATTCCAGGTGCAGAATGGAACAGAGATCAGTTCCCCTGGAGAAAATGGCTGCTTGGGAGGGTGGACTCTGTGGAATCATACCTCTCTGAGACCCCTCCCCTCCCCAAACCCCACCCTTCCCAGCCTCCGCCTCCAAACCTCAAGGAATTTCCCAAGGCAGAGTTGGCAACCCTTAACTGGATGACTGTAATAGTGGCTAATCCAGATAAATAAATCTAGAGAAGCACCTAGTGACATCTGTGGTAATCAATCACAATAAAAAGGAGGGGGAGGAATTATCTCCAATTTATTGCTGCTGCAATAACATTTTTGAACCTTTGAAGGAAGTACACAGATAATAAATGAAGAAGTGAGGTTTAGTTTGAAGGCCTAAAAGCCTTTTCCCCCCTCTTTCCTTTCCATGGGTCTCTTTTTGTGCAGGTGGCAGGGGGGGAAGTATGCTGGATGAGCAAACCTGAGGGAAACCAATTTCCGGTACAGTCTGAGGAACAATGTTATCAAAGATGGCCAGTCCCATTATTCTTCCTCCAGACAAGAAAAAGCAGATGTGACATTGGAAGCAGAGGACCGTTTTGGTCATTTTACTCCCACAAAGTCCCACGTTCTCCTGTCCCCTCCCACAGCCGATGATAATGACCTCACGTAATGACATCATAGCGTGTCACGTTTCCTTCTCCCGTCCCCCTGCCTCCAGCAGCCCATGATAGAGCAGGGAATGACAGGTTAGCAATCAGGTGATCTGTCAACAACAGCTGCAAGTTTTGAGCAGGCAGGCACACCTTTAATCGGCGGCATCCCCCAAACCTCACCTTCATTTCATGCAGGGGTCATTTCCAGCGGGGGCGCATAGGAGCGGAGCTCCGGTAGTAAGGAGCCCAGGAGGCAGGCACATGCAACAAGCCCCACCGCCTGCTCCCAGCAGCCCTCAGTTGGGCCACGAGGAGCAAGAAGCAGCCAGATAAGTTGCAGAGCCCCCCCTGGCCTGCCTTCAGGTACACGCTCTCCCTCCTCTGTGAGGGCAGATCTGCGCTTCCCCCCCCCCCATAGCTAGCAATCCAAAACAGTCCAGTGGCACCTTTAAGACCAAGTTTTATTCAGGTACAAGCTCTCCCTCCTCTGTGAGGACAGATCTGCACGTCATCCCCCCCCCCAATACCCAGCAATCCAAAACAGTCCAGTGGAGCCTGAGCAGTGGGTGTTGCCTTCTAACACACTTCTGGTGATGCAAATAAGTTATGCTAATAAGTTATGCTAATGAGCTCCTGCACCTCTTTTTCTACTAAATGACCCCTGATTTCATGACAATAGGATTGAAAATGTACACTACCCTGTGAGTAATGACATGTCAGACATGCCTTCAACCCATGGACTTAGGGTTCCCAAGTCCTGGTTTGCAAATTCCAAGAGACTGGGGGGGTTGGAAACATGGGGAGGGTGGGTTTTAGGGAGGTGAGGGACTTCAGTGGGCATAATGCCATAGAGTCTGCCCTCCAAAACAGCCATTTTCAATAGGTGAACTGATTTCTGTAGTTTGGATTTCAGCAGTAATTCCAGAAGATCTCCTGAAGCTTGACATTCCTATATGTGCCACCACCCAGTCACATCCAGTTTGATATCTATATATCTAATAGCGAAGTTGCCCCCGGAGTGCGGATCGCTAAATCAGCGCTCCGGGGGCAGCTGGGGGGCCGGGGGAGGTTTGTGCACACGTGGGCCAGTCCCCACGTGTGTACAAAAATTTAAAAAGTTGAAAAAAATTTCGGGAGGATGTTTAAATCCCCCCGAAATTGACAGAGCGTCCCCTGCGCATGCGCAGGGAACGCTCTGTAGCTGGCCTCGCCGCCGCGCTGCCGCCTCCTCCAAGAGAGAGAGACTGGGGGGAAGAGAGAGAACGGGGGGAGAGAGAGACTGGGGGGAAGAGCGAGAAGGGGGAGAGAGAGACACAGAGAGAGAGAGACTGGGGGGGAAGAGAGAGAACAGGGGGGAAAGAGAGAGACTGCCCCCCCGCGAGTATTACGGGTCCCCCCCTTGTACATTTCTCTAATGCTAAGGTGGCACAAAGCTGTCAGTGCTTGGTAGCCATAACGTTGTTGGACAAGGACAGGGGTGTCAAACATAAGGCCCGGGGGCCAGAACTGGCCCATCCAGGGCTCGTATGTGGCCCACAAGCAACTGATGCAAGGGAAGGAGTGCTGGGAGGAGTGGGCGGAGCCTCTCCATTGTGGCTTCAGCACGGCAGAACAGCCTCACCTGCAGCAGTCAAGCATCATGGGAGCATCTGCCCAGCGCTTCACTGCTGCCTCTCCAGTCTGCCTATGTGGGTTTTCCTCTGCACCCCCCCTCCCAGCTCATGGGGCCTTGCAGTGAGGCTACACCAGCTTGGAGTTTACCAGCTGCTGTCCTTTATACAGTTTCAGTCTCCAGTACCTGGCATTACGTTTTATGGTGGACATGGCCTGGCCCAACAAAGTGACATTTATGTCAGATCCAGCCCTCATAACTAATAAGTTTGACACCCCTGGACTAGGATCAGGTAGATCGAAGTTCAGATCCCTACTCTGCCATGAAGCTCCCTGGGTGACCTTGGGGGGCCTGTCACTCTGTCTGTCTCTCTGCCAAACTATCCGGTTTTATTCTGCTGCTTTTCTAGGGGGTTCGGGGCAGCAAACAAAGTCCTCCCCCCTCCAGTTTGTCCCCAGAACAACCCTGTGCTGGAGCGACCGGGGGGAGGGAGTCATGTCGGAGTGGGGCACTCTGATCACTGCCCCACACTGGCTTTACCCCACAGGGCTGAGATGTGGATCCACAGGGTTGGGAAACCCATCTACACCTGGAGGAAGAGAAGGAAAGAAATCAATCCTCAGATCGCTAGCCATCGTTTGGCCTGCCCTGCATGGCCCCAGCTAGCCTGAACTCATCAGATCTCAGAAGCTAAGCAGGGTCAGCTTAAAGACTAACAAAAATAAAAGACTAACAAAAAGGACTAACAAAAATACTAACAAAAATTCAGATCAAGAAGTGAGCAGTGACTCAGGAGAGCTCCTCCCCTGCCACAAATTTTGTTAGTCTTTAAGGTGCTACTGGACTCTAGGCAGACACAGGCGATAGTCTAGGGTGCCAAACGGTGGATGGGGGGTGCCACGGGGGCAAACAGCAGCCCCACACTGCACCCTGGCCCAGGCTGCCCTGCTCCTTCCCCAGCCTGAGCCCCGTGAAGAAGAGAAAGAGGACAAGCAAGCAGAAGCCAGCGCTGCCACCACTGAGCCCCACTGTCTCCACTTTGGGGGGGGCTCGAAGCATGCCCCGGCCACATGGGGGCCAGGGGGTGGCAGGATGGCCTGGAGCATGAAACGTTCTTTGGCCAGCCCTGCTTAAAGCAAAAAAAAATAATTAAGATGGGTCCCTCCCTGGTAGTGAAAATATAACCATAAATGAAAGCAATTGACTGTGTGTGTGTGTGTATGTGTGTGTGTGTGCGTGTGCACCATTAAGTTGCCTCCTACGTCTGGCAACCCGATGAATTCATGTCCTCCCAAGCATCCTCTCATTAACAGCCTTGCTCCGGTCTTGCAAACCGAGGGCCTTTGGGGCTCCCTTGACGGAGTCCGTCCATCTCGTGTTGGGTCTCCCCCCCCCTTTTAAAAATATTTTTATTATAGGATACAATTACAAATGTAATACTTAATCTAAGGTTATGGTTACTTACTCTAAAATTATAATAAAATTAAAACAAGAAATCTTTTTTACTTTTCTGTTATCTAAAATTATCTGTAATCGTCAAATCCACACATCATGAGTTCATTTTTTCCCTTTCATGCAAAAAAAGAGGCAATAATAGGTTTCCAGGTAGCCATAAATGTAAATATAGTATTTTCTCTAGTCAAAGAAGTGACTGCCAGTTCTAGCATTTTCATCAACCATTCTTCTACTGTCGGTGTTACTGACGTTTTCCATTTCTGTGCCTATAGTGGTCTTGCTGCCGTAATCATATATAAAAACAAAGTCCCATCACTATTTTCCTCTCCTTTTCTGACTGCCTTTAATTTTCCTACCACCTTTGTCTTTTCCGTGAAGGCCCCACTGGTGGACCTCCTGATGGCACCTGGTATTCCTGGCCACTGTGTGACAGAGTGTTGGACTGGATGGGCCACTGGCCTGATCCAACACTGGTTTCTCTTATGTTCTTATGTAGTTTCAGAGGGCAGCCGTTTTAGTCTGCCGTAGAACGACTAGATTAAAGTCCTGTCACACCTTTGAGACTAATAAGATTTTCAGGGTAGATGCTTTCGAGCATCAAGGATTCCTTTGTCAGATACTCTTGAAAGCCTGCACCCTCAAAATCGTCTTGGTCTCAAAGGTGCTACTGGAATAAAATCTGGCTTGTCTTTTCCAGTGTGACCAAATTGACCATGTAAGGTAAAGGTAAAGGTTTCCCTTGCTCCAAAGCTAGTCGAATCGAATTCTAGGGGGTGGTGCTTATCTCCGTTTCCAAGCCAAAGAGCCAGTGCTGTCCAAAGACATTTCCATGGTCATGTGGCCGGCATGACTAAACGCCGAGGCACGTTTCCTTCCCACCGAAGTGGTACCTATTTATCTTCTTGCAATTTTTTGCTTTCAAACTGCTAGGTTGGCAGAAGCTGGGGCCAGAGATGGGAGTTCACTCCGTCACACGGCACTAAGGGTCTTGAACTGCCGAACTACAACCTTCTGGTCTGCAGCTTAGCGTCTTGACCTCTGAGCCACCACAGCCCAATTGACCATGTACTTGCCCGTAACTGGATAACAAGGGCCTCTGTGCACTGTGCTCTTTGAATGTGTTGTAAGAAGACAAACCAACTTCCTGATGGGCAAAGTGGCCAGTCTCCAGGGGTCGATTTTGGAGCACCATTAAAGGGGAGTACATAAATTGAACATGTACTACCCTTTAATGCAGCTCCAAAATCAGCCACCAGAGACTGGCCACTTAGCGTAACAGGAAGTTGATTTGTCTTCTAAGTTACAACACATGCAAAAAGCACAATGCCCAGAGAGCCCTGCTATCCAATGAGTTTTCCTAAAAAAGTAGAGTGGATTAAAGCCTTCCTCTTTGCCACAAAGGCAAGAGCAGGGCTTGTGATCTTGTTCCAGCTTTTGCATCAGAAGAGGCAGCTTTATTTTATCCGGCACCTAGAGGTCCATTTGCAACTTTCTTCCCAGAGTTCAAAAACTGGGCAATTCCTGAACTTGCACAGTCTCATGGTGCCCTTGATGGAATAACCTTACAAATGAAGGGTCAGTTCCTAAACAGCGTTACACCCTTCTAAACCTGTTGAAGCCTACGGGCTTAGGAGGGTGTAACACTGTTTAGGGCTGCACTGAAAGTCTAGGAGCAAGAACCAGAACAAGAATGAAGACAGACATGTTCAACTCATTCCAGGTACAACGTGGACTGAGGACCCCTCCGCCCAAAAGCACGGAGCACAGAGTCTTAGAAGGGCGTAACTTTCTGTAGGATGGATTCAGGTAAGTAGTCCTGTTGGTCTGAGGCAACAGAACAAAGTTTGAGTCCAGTGGCACTTTAAGACCAAAAAGTTTAATTCTGGGTATAAGCTTCCATGTGCATTCAGAATTAAACTGCGTTGGTCTTAAAGGTGCCACTGGACTCAAACTTTGTTCTATGTCGGATGACCCTGTTGATCAACTAGATGTTGACTAAGGGCTAAACTATGGGTTTGCCCAGGGGTCATTTCCTGCAGGAGCACACAGGAGCGGAGCTCCGGCAGTAAGGAGCCCAGGGGGCGGGCACATGCAAGAAGCCCCACCCCCTGCTCCCAGCAGCCCTCAGTCAGAGCAAGAAGCAGCCAGGTAAGCTGCAGAGCCCCCCCCCCGGTCCAAAACGGTCCAGTGGCACCTTTAAGACCCGAGTTTTATTCAGGTACAAGCTCTCCTTCCTCTGTGAGGACAGATCTGCACGTCCCCCCTCCCGCAACAGCTAGCAATCCAAAACAGTCCAGTGGAGCCTGAGTGGTGGGTGTTGCCTTCTGACACAGTTCTGGTGAGGTCAGTGGGTGTGGAATATGCAAATGAGTTATGCTAATGAGCTCCTGCACTTCTTTTTCTATGAAATGACCCCTGGGTTTGCCCCATAGCTGACAATGGCATGGATGTGCAGTTAGGACCAAAAAGAGAAAAGGGGAAAAAACTGAACCTAAAATCTAGAATTCAGAACCTAAAAAGGTTAGTCAAGAATAGAAGAGGGCCAACTCTAAAAATCTAATTTTAATTTGTGTTGAATAAATACATGTATATTTTTGTATGTTTCATAATTAGATTTTTAGAGTTGGCCCTCTTCTATTCTTGACTAACCTTTTTAGGTTCTGAATGGATGTGCAGTTACACATCCATAGAGTAGGAATGAAAGGCTTCTTGTAGACAGAGAACTGGATGGATTCAAAGCAGGGTAGGGAAGGAGGTGGAATCAGGCAGACACTTTGATAGGAAGTTCCTATGGGAAGGGGAAGGGAAGGAATCAGTTTAAGAGCACAGGAGATCTCCGGGGACCTGAGTGTAGTGGAGCTCGGGGACTGAAGGTCCCACAAAGAGATCAACAGGAAAGATAACAGCTGGAAACCTTCCTCCAGCCTAAGGAGTCCCTTTGAGCTTCTTTGAGATTAACACTTGGAATTCACTGCCACAGGAAGTGGTGGCGGCTACAAGCATGGACGCCTTCAAAAGGGAATTAGATAAGCATATGGAGCAGAGGTCCATCAGTGGCTATTAGCCACAAGGTATAGATAGGGACTCTGGGGCAAGTGATGCTCTGTCATCTTGGTGCTCGGGGGGGGGGGTCAACAGTGGGAGGGCTTCTAATGTCCTGGCCCCACTGGTGGACCTCCTGATGGCACCTGGTATTTCTGGTCACTGTGTGATACAGAGTGTTGGACTGGATGGGCCTTTGGCCTGATCCAACATCGGCATCTCTTATGTTCTTATGTTCTGTCGGAGGAAGTCCCTTTGGTAGTGCTGCAAAGTGCCATCAAGTTGCAGCCAACTTATGGTACCCTGTAGGGCGGAAGTATCGAACTCGTTTGTGACAAGGGCCGGATCTGACATAAAAGTGACTTCGTCTGGCCGGGCCACCTCTGCCATAAAATGTAATGCCAGCTACCAGAGATATAAACTTTATAAACGACACAGGCAAATCTATTTTTTTTTTAGTTTTATCACTGTTTATTGATATTTTTAAAATAATACAGAAATACAGAATTACAAGTAGAAGTTACGAAGTTTTGCAAACGTGAGTCAGAGTATGTTTCAATATATTACTCATTTAGTAATGGGAGGGTAACAATAAAACAGTCCTAATATTGTGACAGTATCAATAGTGCTCATAAGAAGTGAACAGAGTATGCCAATAAAAGGTATCACTGGGAATTAAAAGAAGTGAACAGTGCTTAATAAAGTTGTGTACTCTTTAAAGAGCTTTCCAGTATTTGATTTTATATTCCTAAAGGATCAGGTAAACAACAATGATGTCATTAGTGCAACACAACCAGAATTAATATGATTGTAATCTAATTAATGATATTTTTACCCAGAATACAAACAAAAGGAATTGATTCCTAGGAGTGAAAGCAATTGATTTACCGGGGAATCCACAAAAACCCCAATAAATATATTTAATCAAAGTCAAATACCTTTAATGGCATAGAAGTAAGATACATAGATGTACAATAACATGGTATGGATATATAAAACATAATAAACAATATAAGTCAATCCTTGACTAGAGTAGATCTAACTTTGACTACTTCGGCAAGAAACTTGGCCACTATAGCTGTAATATTAGGATTAGCATCCTTTAGTAGATATTGAATAGTTTTTTCCCTATTAGAACTATAATTAGGAGGAAATAAAGATGACAACAATTCTTTGCATAAAACTGAGTGAAACTGGCAGTCAAAAATAATATGATATATTGAGTTCACGGATTTTAAAGGACAAGAACATAACCTTTCATGAGTGGGAATTTTATTAAACCGACCTGAGAGCTCTTTCGAAGGGAACACATTTAGTCGGGCTAGTGTAAAAGCTCTACGGTGCGAAGGCTGGACTAAGTTGTGAAGATAGTGGGCCATCTGGCCATATTGTATTGGGAGATTCAACTGAGCCTGAGAAAATATGCAAAATTGTGCAGGATGTAAGATTTGGAGTTCAAGGTCAAGCAGTCTCCGTTTAATAAACTGGATATATGCAGGACTTTTTCCAAGGGACACCATACCCATATGCAGGACTTTTTCCAAGGGACACCATACCCACCCCTCAGCCATTGCCTTTCATTTCTTGGCAGCTGTGACCGCACACACCTCTCCATGTGCCCGCTTCCCCCCCCCCTCGAGCAGCCTCCTGCCTTCCCTCTCTTGCACCAGTTACTTGCAGGCAGGATAAGAGCCCTAGGTAGGCTGGTTGCAACCCCATGTTTGACACCCCTGCTAGGTGGTTTTCAAGGCAAGAGACATTCAGAGGTGGTTTGCCATTGCCTGCCCCTGTGCAGCAACCCTGGGCTTCCTTGGTGGTCTCCCACGCAAATACTAACCAGGACTGACACTGGCCATAATGCTGATTCAGAGAAATGGTGAGGCCCACCATCATACACAATGGGTGGGAAAGCACATAAAGAAATGAACTTCTTCCCTCTAGCAGGTGGGGCAGAGATGCAGACGCGAGTGCACAGCGGGCTGGGCTGGTCCCAAAGGGATATATAGTATAACGACAGGTGAAGTACACAGTATGGAAAGCAAGCCAACAAAAACCTGTATACAGTTGCACAAATATAGAAATAATTGCTCTAAATAACTGTATTATTAAATTTCAAAATAGAAAACCTGAAACTACAATTATGTCACAATTTCATCTACATACAATTATAGTTGTCATATGCATAAGGGAGTCAAACAACAGTGCTCAAAAATACCAATTTATAGGCACAGCTGAACTACTGGGGAATATCTCAAAGCACAAGGAAAAGTTCTGTGCCCTGCCCAGCCCTCCACAAATTTAGGAATATTATACTTCGTTGTTGGTCTTTGGCCCGTGTCTTCTTTACGGGCAAGATAGGGGGACCATCTTGCAACCATGTATGTCTGCAGACCACAGGAGAAAAACTCTTAACGAATACTCACAATCTTCTCAGTTTCTACAATTTTACAAAATTTACAATTTGATGAATTTACAAAATTCTGTCGTCTCCCAGGATTACGACCGATCTCCAGATGACAGAGATCAGCTCCCCTGGAGAAAATGGCTGCTTCGGAGGGTGGACTCTGTGCCCCATTGTGGCCCACTGAGGTCCCTCTCCTCCCCAAACCCCGCCTTCCCTAGGCTGCACCCCAAATCTCCAGGAATGTTCAAACTCAGCCCTGGAAACCTTACACATGCGTCTGACATACCACCTCAACCTGTCTCCTTTTGGCTGCTCCCTCCCCCTTTGTCCGGTGTGAACTTCAGGACTCCAGCTATTTCCCGCCTGTCTAGGTCTGATAGGGTTGCCAGCTCTGAGTTGGGAAATACCTGGAGATTTTGGGGTTGGGACCTGGGGAGGGCGGGGTTTGGGGAGGGGAGGGGAGGGGAGGGGCCTTAGGGTATAAAGCCATAGAGTCCACCTTCCCAAGCAGCCGTTTTCTGCAGGGGAACTGATCCTGATCATCTGGGCTGCGGTCACACACCCGAAACAATCCACTTTCTATGCACTTTCCAACTGGATTTTACCTGCTCACATGGAGGAGATCAGGGCCCTGCGGGATCTTGTGCAGTTCCGCAGGGCCTGCAAGATGGAGCTCTTCCACCAGGCCTTCAATTAGGAGCCGCCCACATTACCATCAACAACCACTATTAATATCTGTGGTGGAGGCCGGCTGCAGTGAGATTGAGCCAAACCGCCTAGGAGCCTGTAATTGCCTGAGCCTGCATGACATGTTACGCCATCTTGGGTAATAATCACTGAGTGCACTTTATTCGGAAATTGTTGATTGTTTAAATGTTTTAACAGTGTTAAGTGTTTTAAGTTTTAAATGCTTTGACTGTATATGAACCTTGGCACACTGTGCCAGGCAATGTGAGCCGCCCTGAAACCGCTTGCGGGGTAGGCGGGTTATAAATACAACAAATAAATAAATAAAACCCAGTATGAAAGTGCACTGAAAGTGGATTGAAAGTGGATTATTTTGTGTGTGAGAGATCAATTGTCATAGCTCCCTGGAGGTTGGCAACAATGCTCCCTCTAAGCTGTGGAGTCTTGTGAGCAAAAATTTGACTTTGTAGTGACTGGCATTAAAGTTGCGAGTAAGCCATTTGGCTACTGCGTAACTTAGTTTGCTCTGGAGCAATGCTCCCTCTAAACTGTGGAGTCCTGTGAGCAAAAATCCTACTTTGTGAGCTACCAGCATTAAAGTTGTGAGCAGGCAGGTAATTTGGCTACTGCATCAATTACTTTGCTCTGGACTTGAGCCCTCCTTCCTGAGTTAAGACAAAAATGTGTGAGCCGGAGGGTAAAAAAAACTGTGAGCTAGCTCACACTAACTCAGCTAAGAGGGAACTGCTCTGGAGGCATCCTCCCTGAGCTATGGCAAAAATGTGTGATCCGGAGGCTAAAGGACTGTGAGCTAGCTCACACTAACTCAGCTTAGAGGAAACACTGGGAACACAAGTAAACAAATAAATAAAGTACATTGGCACAGTCTCCATTCAATACCTGAGCAAATCAACTCTGTTGAAAATTGAAAACCAGAAAAATCCCCATTGTATCAATAACTGTGAGCCTCTGCATTGAAGTGTTTGCTAGAAAATTGGGATAGGACTGGGGGGTGGGGGTTCAGCGCCCACGGGCCGTGAAGCTCACCAAATCTTACCTACCCCACAGGGTTGTTGGTATGATAGGTTTGCCTACTGTCAGTTAACACTGCCATTTCCCTGGAATGTGTGGGGGGGGGGAGATCCTCCTCTCCTCTCAGCCTGGAACACTAACAATGTCTCCTTTTTGGGTGTTTATCTGCTTATGCTTTTCTGACCTTGGGGTTCCAGCTGGTCCTGACCTGCTGGGGAAAAATGGCTCCTATTTCGCCCGCTCTCTTTTCTCCCATGCGCTCACACAATGCTTATTGCTCACACTAACTCAGCTAAGAGGGAACTGCTCTGGAGGCATCCTCCCTGAGCTATGGCAAAAATGTGTGATCCGGAGGCTAAAGGACTGTGAGCTAGCTCACACTAACTCAGCTTAGAGGAAACACTGGGAACACAAGTAAACAAATAAATAAAGTACATTGGCACAGTCTCCATTCAATACCTGAGCAAATCAACTCTGTTGAAAATCGCAAACCAGAAAAATCCCCATTGTATCAATAACTGTGAGCCTCTGCATTGAAGTTGCTAGAGAATTGGGATAGGACTGGGGGGTGGGGGTTCAGCGCCCACGGGCCGTGAAGCTCACCAAATCTTACCTACCCCACAGGGTTGTTGGTATGATAGGTTTGCCTACTGTCAGTTAACACTGCCATTTCCCTGGAATGTGTGGGGGGGGGGAGATCCTCCTCTCCTCTCAGCCTGGAACACTAACAATGTCTCCTTTTTGGGTGTTTATCTGCTTATGCTTTTCTGACCTTGGGGTTCCAGCTGGTCCTGACCTGCTGGGGAAAAATGGCTCCTATTTCGCCCGCTCTCTTTTCTCCCATGCGCTCACACAATGCTTATTGGCTTCTGCTTATAATGGGGGGTGTTTTGAAACTAGTATAACTCTGAGTGCCCTGCAGCTTTGGGCCATTCCTGACAAAAGATGTTCACGTGTCATAGTTATGAACTACCAATAGACAGAATACTTCTTATCCGACTATCGAACCCTGACACCTACCTCCTGTTGGAGCCTAGAGATCTCCCCAAATTTCTACTGATCTCCAGATGATAGAGACCATCAGTTCCCCTGGGAAAAAATGGTAACTTGGGAGGGTGGCCTGGATGGTATTATACCCTGCTGAGGTCCCACCCCTCTCCAAACCCTGCCCTCCCCAGGAACCATCCCCAACTAACTCAGCTTAGAGGAAACACTGGGAACACAAGTAAACAAATAAATAAAGTACATTGGCACAGTCTCCATTCAATACCTGAGCAAATCAACTCTGTTGAAAATCGAAAACCAGAAAAATCCCCATTGTATCAATAACTGTGAGCCTCTGCATTGAAGTTGCTAGAGAATTGGGATAGGACTGGGGGGTGGGGGTTCAGCGCCCACGGGCCGTGAAGCTCACCAAATCTTACCTACCCCACAGGGTTGTTGGTATGATAGGTTTGCCTACTGTCAGTTAACACTGCCATTTCCCTGGAATGTGTGGGGGGGGGGAGATCCTCCTCTCCTCTCAGCCTGGAACACTAACAATGTCTCCTTTTTGGGTGTTTATCTGCTTATGCTTTTCTGACCTTGGGGTTCCAGCTGGTCCTGACCTGCTGGGGAAAAATGGCTCCTATTTCGCCCGCTCTCTTTTCTCCCATGCGCTCACACAATGCTTATTGGCTTCTGCTTATAATGGGGGGTGTTTTGAAACTAGTATAACTCTGAGTGCCCTGCAGCTTTGGGCCATTCCTGACAAAAGATGTTCACGTGTCATAGTTATGAACTACCAATAGACAGAATACTTCTTATCCGACTATCGAACCCTGACACCTACCTCCTGTTGGAGCCTAGAGATCTCCCCAAATTTCTACTGATCTCCAGATGATAGAGACCATCAGTTCCCCTGGGAAAAAATGGTAACTTGGGAGGGTGGCCTGGATGGTATTATACCCTGCTGAGGTCCCACCCCTCTCCAAACCCTGCCCTCCCCAGGAACCATCCCCAAATATCCAGGGATTTCCAAACCTGGAGCTGGCAACCCTAGACCACGCAGGAGGGGAGGACCATATATGGAGTCAGAGCTCCTTGGAGGAGGAGAGAGTAAGGAGAGAATGAAAGTCTCTGGCAGCGGTCACACAGCGGAGGGGAAGTGAGGCTATTCCCTCCAGAGGAATTTGACACACAGTTGCGAAATCACACCTCCCTTTGTAGCTGCGGGTTCAGCCCATCACTGTGTGATCAGACGCAGCTGCGGGTGAGTCAGATGTTTTTTTGCCATTTGTTTCCCATGCGCATAAATGAGGAATCGCACCTCCACACTGAGGGCCCCCTTTGGAGTATGCAATGATGTGCATACTGCGGGGGGGGGGATGGCACCAGGCCGGGATCAGACCACCCCGATGGCACGCGTACATGCTTGCACGATCAGACAGGGGAAAGGCCGTCCGTGGCCCGTCGGAACCCGTTTGCTACCGGACTTTCCCTGGTGTCTTTTAACTCTGCTTCTGCAGCGGAGCAGCACGGGGTGCCGACGACTGCGGGATGCTTCCCAGATGTTCCTGTCTGATCGCACCCTTTAGATCCATCAGGCATTCACAACTATGTTGGACCTAAAGGCTCGTGTGATGGCAGCCTCTCTCTCTCACGCACAGAAAGTTTACTTTTGCATGCAGACTAAACTGAACTGGATGCCTGAGAATAACTTCAATGAATAATTAAGTGCAATGATGGCTAGAAGTGAGAAGAATCTCAACAATTCAAGGATTCCCGAAGGCCACACCGGCTGTCTGCAAGTAGGGCTTCCAGCTGATTTATCTGAGTTTCCTAATTTACATTGAACAATCTAAGAAAAAAATTGGCTTGAACTGAGAAGAAGGGGAGGGTTGAATCTGGCAGAATGAAGCAGCTGGAATTGAATGGGGTGTGTGTCAGAAATAGCCCGGGGATGGCAAAGCAGAGGGTCTGCAATGTGAAGAGAAGAATCATTAAAAAAAAAAAATCACTCCTCCAATACATTATTAACATGTCAGAAATATTGGCAAAAATATGTACAACAGAGCTTACTAATAGCATATGGAAAAAAAATTGGAGTAATTATGAGAACAACACAGCTATTTTCTCATTAAAGTGGCAAAACTTTAAAACAATGACACATTGGTATCTAATGCCAGTGCAATCTCTCCTTATATATATTCCTCTTTTCGTGTGACTCTTTTCTGAACATTCCACATGCTCCCACAGCCTTTGGCTCCCTGACCTGTCAGTCCAACGGTGTGCCAATGACTGCGTGCCGGGTGCTGGGTCTACTCATCTTCCCCGCCCACTCCCCCTTCAGCCACTGTGCCCTTTCAGAACGGCTTTCTCTCTTGACAAAGACACTTCTCCTGCTTGCCTCCTGTGTGGGAATAACTCTTCCCTCAGTGGCTGTTGGTAGGTGTAACAAAATGGCAGTTACCTGTGTTTGTAAGATGTCTTTGGTTCTTTGTTTAAAATGTTCCCCCATCAGGTTGAATTGAGCTGTAGTTCCAGAGAGGGGCCTGCAGGGGTATCATTCACTGAGTTGAATGGGGCTTCCTCATCTGCTGGCCTACAGTTCCCAGCTGCCCCAAGGCCAAAAAGTGCGGAAAAACAGGGACTGACCCAATGGGCGGGGTGGCATCAATATAGACTGCAGCCCATCCAGGGAGGAGTCAGTCTTCATCCCTGGGAGGCAGCAGAAATTCAGTCACTCCAAAGTCGGCTGAACTGGGGAATTAATGGAAGTTTCCTTGCTCTCTTGGGCAAGAAAGAGTGGCTGAAGTAGAGCCAGCGGCCAGTCCAAGGAGAGATCCTATCCTGAGCCCACAACCTCCAGAGCTAAAGAGTGTTGTGTGTAGGGAATATGCTCCATAACTGTGCAAATAATTAAATAAATTCCTTTATTTGGGCTAATAATCTGTGTTGTGCTCTGACCACAGAGTCTCCCCCACTCTGCACAAACCAAAGGGAGGGGGTATCCCAGGGAAGCAAGGAAAGGCTTGGGTTGCCAACTTTCCAGGGATCCCCCAAAGATTGGGGATTCCATCTCCAAACAGAGAGATTCGGCCAGAGGGGTCTCACTGTCCCTCTAAAAAGGCAGTGATGATTCAGTGAGTGGTGGCAGTAAACTTAAGGAGTGAGATATGCCCACAGGACAAGGGTGAGAGGCAAACAGCTGAGTTGTAAACTGGAGCCCATTTCGCCATGGTAGGCAACCAAGTTTGGTTCAGGAAACCCTTTGCAGGCTTTGGTGAGGAACTCATTGGGGCCTGTCCTGACTAGGGTTGCTAGCTCCAGGTAGGGAAATTCCTGGAGATTTTCTGGTAGAGTCCATGGAAGCCAGGCTTTGGGGAGGGGAGAGGGCTCAGCTGAACAGAATGCCATAAAGCCCACATTCCAAAGCAGTTATTTTCTCCAGGGGAGAAAGATCTATTGTCTGGAGTTCAGTCGTGATACCTGGTGATCTTCAGGCTCCACCTGGAGGTTGGCTGCCCTAGGTGCAGCAGTCAGTGCTTCAGAGCAGGGTCTGCTAGATCCAGGTTCCTGCTGTAGAAGCTGAGTGGGTGATTTTGGACCAATCACAGACTTTCAGCCTAACCTACCTCATAGGGTTGTTGTGTAAGTCAAAAAGGGGAGAGGAGAATGATGTAAACTGCTTTGGTCCCCATTGCAGAGAAAGACTACTTTTCCTCCTGGGAAACCATTGTTGCCAATCTCCAAGTGAGGGCTGGAGAAGGAGATAACTCAGAATTACCTCTCCAGATGGCAGAGATCAGTTCCCCTGGAGAAAATGGTGGGCTCTGTGGCAGTCAGGGCTTCAGAGCATGGAAGAGGCTGCAGGTGTGTGTGCGTGGGGAAATGGAAAGCTGAAGAGTGAGGGGGAAATAAAGGTAGGTTGATGATTGGCTGGGAAGGAGTTAGAGTTGCCAACTCCAGGTGGGAAATTCCTGGAGATTTGAGGGATGGAACCTGGAGAGGGTGAGGTTTGAGGAGGGGTGGGAGCTCAGACATGTACAATGCCATAGACTCCACCCTCCAAACCAGCCCTTATCTCCTGGATAACAATTGTTGCCAATCTCCAGGTGAGGGGTGGAGATCACTCAAAATTACAACTGCTCTTCAGGTAGCAGAGATCAGTTCCTCTGGAGAAAATGGTGGACTCTGTGTCATTATACCCTGCTGAGGTCGCCACAGCACATTGACGCTGAGTGCCCAAAGCCTTGGCACTCTCCCAGACCCTCTTTCTAGAGCTCATTGTATACGGGCCTTATTACTAGTTATCCCATATTACCCACAATTCTGATCCCTTTTGTTGGAGAAAGTGCAAAGACATTGGGACTTATATACACTGCTGGATGGATTGTCCAGTAATTACAATCTTTTGGGATGAAATACTAGAACAAATTAGGTATATTACTGGACAAACTATAACTAAGAATCCAGAATCACTTCTCTTAAATTTTAGAAAAGAAGACTATTATACAAAAAAAAAGATTGCATTATTGTTATTTGCAGCAAGAACAACTATTGCATCGAAATGGAAATTGGAATGTAAACCAACTTTAAGCTTTTTGGTGTAATAAGTTGTGGAATTTATATATAATGGAAAAAGCAACAGATATAATGAATCTAACAAATGTTAATGATGGTTATAGTGAATTTATAAGTATATGGTAACCAGTTTTATCTTACTTTGTTTCTCAAGAAGTAATACCAGATGTAATAAATACTCTTCATTTGTGGTAACTGTTGCATACTATGTTAGTTATACATTTGCAATTAATATAATGTTCAGTTTCATACCTGTTTATTAGGAATGCACTTATCCTTTAAAAACGTTTGTTATACTTGTTGAAAATTGAATTTATTTTTTTTAATCACTCCTACAACATCAGCGGAAGTGTGAAAGAGCACCTTTGGATCTAACTCTGGGTCTTTAAAATGGCAGAGCATCTGCTTAGCATGCAGAAGGTCCCAGGTTCAGTCCCCAACACCTCCAGTTAAAAGGATCTGGCAGGAAGTGATACAAAAGACCTCTTCTGCCCAAGACCCGGGAGAGCTGCTGCCAGTCTGAGTAGACAATACCGACCTGGACCATGACGGTTCTGATTCAGTATTAGGCAGCTTCATGTGTTCACGTGTGTTCATGTGATCCTGTGAGCCAGCAATGATCCATATGTATGATGCATCAAAACCAGGCTTCTGCAGCCAAAGCACATGTGCTAGGGTTGCCAGCCTCCCGGTGGGGCCTGGGGATCTCCCGCTTTTACAACTGATCTCCAGCTGACGGAGATCAGCTCCCCTGGAGAAAATGGCTGCTTTGCAGGGTGGACTCTGTGGCACTGTAACATGCTGAGGCCCCTCCCCTTCCCAAACCCCGCCCTCTCCTGGATCCAACCCCAAAGTCTCCAAGTATTTTCCAGCCCAGAGCTGGCAACCCTAACATGAGCACATGGTGTAACCATGAGTAGCAGGAAAATGTGCAAGGTGCGTACAAAATTCAGAAACAAAAATGATGGAGGATTCCCAGAGCACCAGGTTCTGCTTTGGAACAAGACCAGCTAAATGAGAACCCCAAGATCTAGCGAGAAATTCAGATGAGGATTTTGGAAGCATCCCTAACCCCACCTTGGCTCGGAGTCACACCCCGCACTTTCCTGTGGGCATACCTGGAATATTGCTTTCTCAACCACAGGTGATAAAAAGCATTGTCAACACCAGGAGGCAAGATAGGTGTGGTGACATTACATTTCCCTGTGAATGATGTGGGAGGAGTGCTTTTATTAACTAAGGTGACCGAGTTCATTTCTAATGAAATCACACAAATGGGACGTTCCCACAACAGCCGGCAACCTCTCCCCTCCCAGCCCCCCAACCGCACCCTAATCCTGCACTGGCAGAGCCGTGGAAAAAAGAATCAAAAGGCTGCCTAGAACCAGGAAGAAAGCACCGAATCATACCGAGACATAGCGGGTGCCCTCTTCTTCACAGCAGGAGCCTTTCAGTATTCCCTTAAATCAAGATGGTTGGGAAACCAATGTCTCAGGTAGATGGCTTCCTCGGAGGCTCCTGATTGGTGAACGCAGAGCAGATGTGCTACCACTGAGCTACCCCACCTTCCACGCCTGATGTGCTTTACCCAGATGATGCTGAACTCGTGAGGCTGCCTTACGTAGAGGCCCCTCTCTCTTTGTTCGGAGCATTGCTCCTGACAAAGATGTTTTGGTTGGTGAGTCCATCCTCATTAGTAGGACTCGTCGCGTGGTGTAGCTCAGTGGTCCCCAGTTTTTTTCATCCGACGGGCACCTTTGGACCAAGTATTCATTGTGGTGGGTGCAGCCACAAAATGGCTGCCACAGCTGACCTTCAGTCACACAGTGAAGATCCTTGTGCTGTGGTGGCAGCTGCTGCCAAAGCAACGTTTTTAAAAAATCTGAACAGCCAAGCAATTCTCTCACGGCCAGTCAGAAGCCTTGCTGGGCAAAAGCCCCACATGACCACAGCCACTTCCTAAAAAACACTTGGCAGGTGCCAGGAAAGGCAGGGGTTTTTGTGGCCCCTGGGCAAAAAACTATAACCAGGCCCCCTTTTCCCTTTGGTTACAGTTTGTAAGCCACTCTGAGACTCGGAGGGAAGGGCGGGGTATAAATCCAATCTCCT
Organism: Gekko japonicus; assembly: GCF_001447785.1. NCBI lineage: Eukaryota > Metazoa > Chordata > Lepidosauria > Squamata > Gekkonidae > Gekko > Gekko japonicus. The sequence continues at coordinate 489,685 of NW_015164699.1, forward strand.
CCTCCTCTTCTCCTCCTCCTCCTCCTCTTCTTCTTCCTCTTCTTCTCCTCCTCCTCCTCTTCTTCTCCTCCTCCTCCTCTTCTTCTCCTCCTCCTCCTCTTCTTCTCCTCCTCCTCCTCTTCTTCTCCTCCTCCTCCTCTTCTTCTCCTCCTCCTCCTCTTCTTCTCCTCCTCCTCCTCTTCTTCTCCTCCTCCTCCTCTTCTCCTCCTCCTCCTCCTCTTCTTCTTCTTCTCTAGCCACGCCAGTTGCAAGTGGCTCCTCTCCTTTGGCTCTACCTTTCCTTCTTTAACCACTACCTTTTCCATTTCAATTTGTTTACTCTGGTAAAGAGAAATCATACTTTCTTGATTACCTTTTATTACCTTGCATAAAACAATACATCAAAAGAACATTGTTATACAAGCATGTTTTCCCATAGCAATATTCTGTTAAACATGCAGTGCGTGCGATGCTTGCAGATGAGAGCTCAATGAGAGCTAAATCCTCTGAGTGTTCAGTCACACTGGTGCCTGTAGTAGGGA
>NW_015164699.1:490316-494351 GCF_001447785.1 Gekko japonicus
TTCAAAGCGGCCATTTTCTCCAGGGGGACGGATCTTTGTCACTTTTGGAGATCAGTTGCAACTGTGGGAGATCTCCAGGCACCCCCTGGAGGCTGGCAAACTTAGTATGTAGAGATGTGAAAGCCTGGACATTTTCTAGAAGGTTACATCTCTAGGTGCATGTAATCAAAACACTTTCCGCCTTGTTTTTTCAGCCCGAAAAGTGGTGAATCACAGTATCAAAATCTACATATTCTACTTCATGTCATTCAATTGCAGTCCTGACAACTGAATCACATGAAATAGAATATGTAGATTTTGATACTGTGATTCACCACTTTTCGGGCAAAAGCAGTCAGTCAATCTAGGGACGTTTGTGGCCTGCGATAGTTTCTAATTAACTTCAGCTTGCTGAAGACCCTTTCGGCTGATGCAACTGAAGCATTGTATTTGGCAATGTGGGGCTCAGTAATTGAGATATGGGGGCAGAGGGTCAGGCAGCATCTCGACCAGTGTCTTCAGCTCCAACGAATATGTGTGGAGTTATTTTTGGATAAAATGGAAGCAAGGAGAATGGTGTAAGCCACTTTGAGGCCACATTGGGGGGAAATATGGGGTGTCAAGGAAATGAATGAATATCTCTAAAGACCCCTGAGAGGTAGGACAGACAAAGCTACAGTGACTTGCTCAAGATTACAGATCAAGGCTGAGTGATGAATTTTTAGAAACTTGACCTCAGAGGTTCATTTCAAACACTACCATCATTGAGTGGTTCTCCACTGATCACCCTCCCACCCCAATATAGCACATGCTGTAGGTAAACCAGTGCAAAGGCTGATAATTACTGGGAAGAACAGTATTTTGCCATGACGGAGAAGAATGGGATTGCATGCTGTCTGGTTTACACTGACAGTGGAAAATTAGATCTCAAAGGTCGTGTTAGCGCACTAGAAAAAGAATCAAATAGAAACAATAGAAAAGGGCCCAATTTATTTGAACTAACAAAGTCCCAGCTAGCTTTTGAATTTCATTTTTAAATTTACTTTTGTCAGGATTTCAGCAAAGATTTGCAATTAAAAATGAAATCAGAATGTAAACTCAGGCCTTGCTCATCCCAAGAACTACAATGTGTCAGACAATGGCTGTGGTGCGATATGGTGCCACCTCTAATTGTACAGGTTTAAAATGTTGCAGGGCATATCATCCAGACAGCACACCCTGCTGTGGGTTACCCATGCGGACATCCCGTGGTCAAGCATCCACATTACTGCAGTGCCTCAGCAACAGAGCGCGCTGCCTGGAAAACGTTCAAAATGCACGTGCGCTCATGTGCGTGCATAAGTGGCACATGTGCATGTAGGCAAAAAAATTTTAAAACCCTCCCTAATGGCAGGAACAGATCTGCAGGTTCAGACTGCCAAATCCATTCTGCGCACGTGACCCAGGCCACTTGCCGTCCTCACCCCATTCCAGCTGTGACGGGCCAAACTACTCGTGTGATCACAGCCAATGTCAGTCTTTTTAATGTACAAATCTTGGAGCTTCATCAAGTATCACCAAACTGCCTCAGGTCTGTGCCAGCTTTCCACTATCAAAGGTATGGACTACCCCAGTTCCTGGTCTCTACTGTCCAGACTAAACATGCCAGAGTGGTGCCCACCATTGCAGTCAGAGATGAGGACAGACCTACTGGACTCTGACTCTGCCAGCTGGCCCAGCTTGCCAACTGCTGATGCTGGCACCAATCTATGTCATGCAGGTAATGTTTCAAGTCCCTGATCCTTAGCAAACATTCATGTAAAGATACCTCCATAGCATCCTTCAGAGTATCTTGAAACCTACTGTACATTCAGTGCCATGTAATCCAGCTAAGTATATAGCCCTTTCTACACGCGTATTTTGCCTCAGTTTCTGAGCACATCCTATTCTTCCATTCTGCATTCCCTCCTGCTTCCGCTTCCACTTTGTTTCAGGGGCTTTCTCTTGTTTCTGCATTTGTTTTACGGGAATCTGCATTCAGACCGCTTCCAGCACACTGTTGCCCTGCAGCTACCAAAACCCCTTTTGCTGTGATTCTTTGTTCTCATCCGCTTTCGAATTGCTAATCCCTTCCAAAGTAGAATGGTTTAGGTGGGTATTTAAGTGCTGCCCGCTGCCCTGCCCCATTTCCGCTTCTCTCTCTTTATGTTGACATTCTCTCCCGGTTCTATTTTCTTTCCCTCCATCACCAAAGACAAAAGAGGATGTTTCCTCCCACTTGGGCAAACTTTTAAAAAGCCAGAGAGAGCATAAGAAGGAATCAGTATCTTATTTATTTGATTTATACCCCGCCCTCCCCGCCAAAGGAGGCTCAGGGTGTGGGGATTCCGTGCTCCCAGTATGTCAGTCTTGCCTGTATGGGTCTGGATTTTCTTTTTTGAAGACTCACAGAGGAGGGAGGGAGGGAGGGAGGGGTTAGAAACATAGAATCATAGAGTTGGAAGGTACCTGCAGGGTCATCTAGTCCAACCCCCTTCACAATGCAGTTGAATCCGACTCTAGGGGGTGGTGCTTATCTCCATTTCCAAGCCAAAGAGCCACACTGTTTGAAGACGTTTCCATGGTCACGTGGCTGGCATGATTAAACGCCGAGGGGCACGGAATGCTATTACCTTCCCACTGAATGGTACCTATTTATCTACTTGCAGTTTCTTGCTTTCAAAATGCTAGGTTGGCAGGAGCTGGGGCCAGAGATGGGAGCTCACTCCGTCACGCGGCACTCGGGTCTCGAACTGCCAAACTACAGACCTTCCAGTCTGCAGCTCAGCGTCTTAACCTCTAAGCCACCGCGGCCCTATCTATATCATCTGTCTGTCTGTCTGTCTGTCTGTCTGTCTGTCTGTCTGTCTGTCTGTCTATCAGATATAAGGTACTGGAAAGATATAATGATGTGCCTGGTACCTACACAGACAATGCAAACAAGAGACCAGGAGAAGCCTTTGCCGTGTTCAAAAATAATTGAGAGACCAGAAAAAAACACTGCTTTTGAACGGTTTCAGTTCTGTCACCTTCCTTATGATAAGACAGCAGGCAATGCTGTTACAGCGCTCAGGGAGAAATGTCAGCACCGTGAATTTGGGCCATTCATGGACTTGATGTTAAAATAATTTTGCCAGGTCCGAGTTGGGAAATGCCTGGAGGTTTGGGGGTGAAGTCTGGGGGAGGGTGGGGCTAGGGGAGGAGAGGGACCTCAGCAGGGTACGATGCCACCTTCCCAAGCAGCCCTTTTCTCCAGGGGAACTGATCATTCCTGCCTGGAGATCAATGGTAATCCCAGGAGATCTCCGGCCACCACCTGGAGGTTGGCAACCTTATGTTAAGAAAGAAGAGTGTCTTCCGCGTTCCAGACGGCAAGGTCAAGGAATGGCACCTGGGAAACCCCAATATCCCTCCGGCTCTAGCAACTGATATTTGCAGAACAAAAAGCCTTTATCAGGGCTCAAGCATCTGCCATGGCGATGAAGCCCAGAATCCTAGCAGTTCTCCTCAAAAAAGCAAACCACTAGGGCCATCCTCCATGGATGCCAGCCCCCAGGGGGGACCTGAAGATCCCCAGAAATTACACCCCATCTCCATACAACAGGGATCAGTTCCCATGGAGAAAAGGGATGCTTTGGAGGTGGGCACTATGGCTTTATATCCCACTGAGGTCCCCGTCCTCCCCAGGCTCCACCCCCAAATCTCCAGGCGTTTCCCAACCCGGATCTGGCAACCCTACCCCCCATCCTCCTCTGGTGGCCAGGAGGACCCGGCGGCAACACTACCAGCAATGCTCCCTCTAAGCTGTGGAGTCTTGTGAGCAAAAATTCTACTTTGTGAGCTGAGCTACTGGCATTAAAGCTGTGAGCAAGCGGTTTGGCTGCTGCATAAATCAGTTTGCTCTGGAGCCATCCTTCCTGAGCGGAGACAAAAATGTGTGAGCTGGAGGCTAAAAAACTGCGAGCTAGCTCACTCAAACTCAGCTTAGAGGGAACACTGACTACCAGCATGCAGCTTTGCAACCGCAAAAAGCAATTA
>NW_015164699.1:494564-577699 GCF_001447785.1 Gekko japonicus
CAGCAGGTGCAAGTGGAGGAGTGGGGAATCAAACCCCGTTCTCCCAGATTAGAGTCCACGCACTCAACCGCTACACCAAACTGGCTCTCCAGTTTTACATCCAGAGTGGTTTTACATTATGCAGTCTCACGTTCTGTATTACAGATGAGGGGGATCCACCATTGCTGGGCAGGTCAGCCCAGATGGCCCCAACTTCATTTTCCTTATTTTTATTTACTTAATTTATAACCCGCATTTCTCCCTCGTGGGGACCCAAAGCTGCTTGTGTTATTCTCCTCTCGCCTCTTGTTATCCCCACAACAACCCTGTGAGGTAGGTTAGGCTGAATGTTTGTGAAGGGCCCAAGGCCACCCAGCAAGCTGCCATGGCACAGGTGGGTTGGCTCCTAGGGTTGCCAACCTCCAGTTGGGGCCTGAAGATTTCCTGGAATAAACACCTGATCTCCACACAACCAAGATCAGCTCTCCTTTTGAGGGGGGGGGGCTCTCTGGCATTACACCTATCTGAGGCCCCTCCCCTGGCTCTGCTCCCAAATCTCCACGAATTTCGCACCCCAGAGTTGGCAACTGTAAGGGCTCCAGACAAACTCAGGACTGTCAATAACACAGGAGTGAGGGTTGCCACCTCTGGGCTGGGAAATACCTGGAGATTTGGGGGGGGGATCCTGGGAAGGGCAGGTTTGGGGAAGGGGAGAGACCTCATCATGGTCTAACGCCATGGAGCCCACCCTCCAAAGCAGCCATTTTCTCCAGGGGAACTGATCCTGGTCATCTGGGAATCAATTGTAACAGTAGGAGATCTCCAAAAGCTACCCGGAGTCTGGCAGCCCTAACTGGGGTGTGTGTGTGTGTCCCTTTTCCTGTTTTTCCCGAAGGGGCCTCCATTTTGACTGCTCCCTCTCTGCGTTTTCCTTTTCTCATTTCCACAACCATTCTGATTCTTTTCTCCTTTCCTTCTTGCTCTGTTGTTTTCCTTTGGGTCTCTCGATCAGCGTCTTTTCCTGGCTCATTCTAATATTCCCTTCTGTCTCATCTATTTTTTTTGGGTTACACAAATTCAGGGGAGTATGATGACTGCTTGAGCAGTACGGGGCTGGGGGAGAGCTTAGAAAAGGGTTGCCAAGTCGATCTTCTGCCGGAGTGGGGGGCTCCCAGCCAACGTCGGAAGTGACGTAACGATGGCAGGCACGCTGGGGGCGGGGCCATGGCCATACGAGGGAAAACCATAGAGTTTTCCCTCGGATTGCCATGGCCCCGCCCCCAGCGTGCCCGGCGTGGTCGCATCACGCATGTCGGGGTGGAGTTCCCCCGGGGGCCCGATCCACCGGCGGCGGGGAACGGGCTTCTGGGGCAGGGGGTTCTAGCTTAGAATTAAACCCTAAAATCCAGTTCTCCTAGTGGCCATTCAGATGCTTTGGGGGAGGGCACAGAGGCCAAAGCCGTCCACAGCATTCAGAGGTCCACTGCCTTCAAACATGGAGGTTCTGTTTAGCCGTAATAATAATAATACTTAGCATTTATATAGTGTTTTCAGTGTTCACACCACATTCACAAACATCTGTACTGAATCTCTTGCCCATCAGCTTCATTGGGTTCTGTGTGCAATACGGGAGAGAGACAAAAAGCCACAATTCAATATATACTATGCAGAACTTCATAAACGTCTATCATCTCCTCCTTTACTTACCTTTCCCCCCCCCCAATAGCAAAAAGCCTTCAAACTTTTTCACCTTTCCCAAAGAGATGATTTTGCAACCCATTGATTCTTTCGGGCCACCCTTTTCTCGCATTCTGGAGACGAGGTTCCAGTTAAATGGAAGGTGGTTGGAACGATCCGGCCAGAAGAGACAAGAAATTAATCCAAAGATGGTTTCTATTATGTCCCCTGACCGCCACCAGGGGCCAGTGAATACCTCCGAGCTTGACTCTGCAGGAACAATGGGAACTAGGCTCCTAGTCCCTCCACTGGGGAACCAATGGGACCGTGGCGGGAGATTTAAACCCACCAACGGGACCTAGGGGAGTGTCCCCAGGTGTGTATATAGTTGGCCAGCCGGCCAGTAGTTTTTGTCTTTGTTGTGTACCAGTAAACCATGCTGATCACTACATCCGTATTAGTGGTTTCTACATGCCAACCTAGCAGTTTGAAAGCAAGAAATTGCAAGTAGATAAATAGGTACCACTTCGGTGGGGAGGTAACAGCGTTCCGTGCGCCTTGGTGTTTAGTCATGCCGGCCACGTGACTACGGAAATGTCTTCGGACAGCGCTGGCTCTAAGGCTTTGAAACGGAGATGAGCACCGCAACTCTAGAGTCGGATTCGACTGGCTTTCGAGAAAGGGAATCTTTACCTTTACCTTTTTACATGTGTCTAACCCACTACACTTCAGTTTCACTTATCTTCCAATAACCCTAGTTCAAGAATGATAATGGGGGTGGGGAGGGAGGGGGAGAGAGAGAGAGAGAGAGAGTGTGTAACATAAGTAATAATTTACTAGTCATCTGCTCAATTCAGTCTACAGGGCCGTAAAAGGACAATCGGGTTCTCTTTTACAGCATTCAGAGGTGTGGAGGAAGTTAAGCCATTTGAAAAGGGGGGGCAGGGGGGAGAGGGAGAGAGAGAGAATCATTACTGCAGTTTATAGCTGGAGGAATTAAAAAGGGGAGGAGACTCCACCTTCCTGCCATGGGCCAGCCAGGAGAGGTGACCAGGATTGTCCTTCTCCTGTATAAAAACTCCGGGGCAGGTCAGATCGTGCACACAGCACCGTAAATCAATGCCACCTCCTCCCAGTGCATCTGGAAGAGCCAGAGAGGATGGGACTGTTTCAGTGCCTGGTCCTCTTCTCCCTCTACAGCGCTGCAGCTGCTTCCGAGGGTAAGTTCCTCCGGGGGATGCTCAGCCTCATAAGCGCCTTTCTTTTAGGACCGGCTCCTTGGAAAACCCTGCGGCTTGCCTCAAAGTGCCATCAACCAATGCTGCTGCAGGGCTGCACATTAAAGTGGTGTGTGTGGGGGGGGGACACCTTCCCCAATAGTTTAATTTTGTATTCTGTATTTTCTCCTGGTTTAGTGGATTGCTTTTCCTTTGCTTTGCTTGCCTATTGAATTCTATTCCTGTGGCTTATTCAGATTTCAAACAAGGTTGGGTTTCGTTTTTGTTTTTAGCTATAGGGATAATTAGAAACGCTTTTTGGCCGAACTGCTATCGAAGCAAGTCACACTGATTGGATGGCGTATACATTTTGTGGCCGTTTTGTTTCCCCCGATATTTGTGTTGTGCTTTGGTGGCGTGACCTGGTATCAGGTTCTCTCTGAAGAAAGTGGAAAGGGTGCGATTGCATCTCCTGCTCGCCTTCTCTGGTCCCATCACCCCAAATGGAAACCGTCATGTTTTTATCCTGTCCTTCCTCCAGGAGGCATCTGCAGTTCTCTCCTCTTATCTTTTATGTTTACGACAACCCTGTGAGGTAGTTTAGAGTGAGCAAGAGCAACTGGTCTCAGGGACCTTCATGGTGTCTTGAACCCAAGTCTCCCCAGTAGTAGGGGAGTCATACCACTACACCCCTCCGGCTCACACATTTGCTTGGGATACCGTTAGTTGAGATCAACGCTCCCTCTAAGCTGTGGAGTCTTGTGAGCAAAAATTCTACTTTGTGAGTACCTGGCATTAAAGTTGTGAGCGAGCAATTTGGCTTCTGCATAAAGTAGTTTGCTCTGGAGCCCTCCTTCCTGAGCTAAGACAAAATTGTGTGAGCCAGAGGCTAAAAAAAAGTGAGCTAACTCACACTAACTCGGCTTAGAGGGAACACTGGTTGAGACCTTGTCAGTTCTTGACTGGGAAGAGTGAATTGGGGGAAGGGCACTCGCAGGCCGTTGGGGTCACTCTGTCCCCCAGAAGTGATTTGAGGATCAAATGTCTGTCTTGTCAAAGTGACCTTCTTGTGGCAGCTCAGATGGCATCCGAAACTCACCGCCAGCAGATTTACTAAGCTGTCAGAATTCCAACAAGGTATGAGGAAGGTGTACTTGGCAGGGGCGAATCTAGAAAAAATCGTTTGGCTAAGAAAAGGAGTAGTATTATTATTAGGGGATAAAGGATTCTGTTATAGGCAATTTAGTATAAAATAGCAACAGCCTCCATTATTTCGCAATTAGAATTAAACAGAAGAAAGTGAACAATTGAGTCATCAGAGTGCCAGTTCTTACCCTCTAGGAATGGAGCAATAAAACGAGATCGGATATCCCTATAGAGGGGCAATGAAGCATGGTGTGTGTAGTGGATTCTATATCTTTTAGAGAGCAAGGACAAAGTCTGTCTGCATAGGGTATCTGGCGGTACCTCCCTAAAAGCACCTCTGATGGCAGAACATGAAAGTGTGCAAGCATGTATGCTCTGCGATGATGTGGGGCGGTTAAACTTGACAGATACTTCGCAGTAGAGCCCATGTCAAAAGTCCCCAACCTGCAATCAGAAGACGAGGCTTGAATAGCCAAGTGTAAGTGACTGATGCATCTTAGTATTTCCCCATATTTCCATGATGTTTTGTGCTTTCATGCCAATAAACGGGTTTTTTGTGTGTGAGTATAAAATAGCAATGAGCAATTATTTGATTTGTGCTGTGGGACTTTCATATCCTGAGGCTGAAACTGGAGGGTGGAGGTTTCAAGGGGTCATTCAAAATATCCTCAGGGAGCACCGTACTACTTCTCGGAGCCAACCCCAGAATTTGGAAATAGCTGGAACAAGGCACAGAAGAGTGGTCACGTCAATGCGAGGTCCCCACTGGCTCGTTGGCTCAGAACCCAAGCCGAAAACCTGTTCACTGCGTCTTAATTTGAAAGCTGGGATTGCAGTTGGGAAGTGGACAGTTTTCCTGTCGATGACAAATCTGGTTCCCCCGGAGCAGCCGGCCACCCTTGCATTAGATAAATGAGTCTCTACGGAGTGTGTGTTTACTTGTGTGTGTGTTTTTAAATCTTTATCTGATATGTCACTCTTGTTTAAGGAAAAGGCAGACAGATTGGGAAGTTTTTGTTGGATTAAGAAGAATGGCCCCTTGAGTAAATATCCTATGCTGTTATCAGCAGAGGCACGCAGAAGTACAGAAATGTATTTTTAAAATATAAGATAAACAGCACAGTATTTAGGAAGAAGGGGGACTGCCGGTGAGCTCAAGCGGACAAAGAGCTGGACTGGAATCGGGGCAGGCGGGGGAACCTCGTTCAAACCACACCTTTATTGTGATACAACCGAAACGTGATAAATTATAGATCCAGGTGGTCAGCCATGTTGGTCTGAAGCAGTAGAACAAATTGAGAGTCCAGTGGGGGCACCTTTAAGACCAACAAAGGCTTATTCAGGTCATGAGCTTTCATGTGCAAGGCACACTGTTTCAAATACAATGGGATGGCAGGTAAGATCTAGAAGTCTGAACCTTACCGCCCGCTCCATTGCAGGCCTGTGGCTACAAGGGGTCATCTCGGGGCCGGCCCCCCTGACCTACCACCCAGGCCTTCCAACTTCCCATCCAGCTGGTTTATTTTATTTTATTTTTCGCGCATACCATGGCCATGTCGGGCCAAGACATTGCCGTGTCCTGCCTACCGGCAGTGTACCTCTGGCTGGCTGCAGGAAGGGCATGCCACAGGGCACATCAGATCCCTACTCCAGCCCCCCCCCCATTGCTTTTTAAGAACTTTTACTCTCGTTGCTCCTGACACAGTGCCCCCCCGACTTATTTAAATGCTCCCCAAAGTCAAAAATCCTGGCTACGGCCCTGTTCCATTGTATTTGACAAAGTGGGCCTTGCACACAAAAGCTCATACCTTGAATAAACTTTTGTTGGTCTTAAAGGTGCCCCGTTGGACTCTGAATTTGTGGTAAATTATGCACAGGGTGGAGAAATTTTCTTTCTGCGCATATTAACATTTCCAGAGGATGTGAGTTATTTTTAAATAAACTCAACCAACTCTCTTAAACTCACCTTAAACTTGCCGAAAGACACCATTATGAGCCTACCTACCAATGAGGTGTATAAATTAACAATGGACTGTACCACAGAATTGGACTGTGATACATATTTACGTGCTTGACAAGTTCTCCCACTGCACTTGGACTGTCCTTCCATCGGAAAATACCACCATATTTTTATAAGTTGAAGGTTCCAAAACTGCAGCAAGCCTTTGTGTTAGATCCAGGTATAGCTTAGAACATCTTCATCATGTTACATGTTAATTTGCTGTTCCAACCATCTATAAGTTTGAGCCTCACCTCCCATTCCACTGTATCTGAGGAAGTGTGCTTTGCACACGAAAGCTCATGCCTTGAATAAACCTTTGTTGGTCTTAAAGGTGCCCCCACTGGACTCTCAATTTGTTCTATGCCTTTATGTTGGCACACATGGACTTCTAACCTTCTGCGGTGTTAAGTGAGAGATATTCAGAGAGGCCTTATTCAGATAGAATCAGCCACTGTTCCACAAGTAGGATCAAGACCGTAGCTCACGTTGTCTTTGGTTGCTCTCTGAGAACGGAAGCTAGGAATAAATTCGCCCCCCCCCCCTTTTCATCTATTTCTGATGCTCGTGTGGCTGTTGAATCTGATTATCTGGCTTCTTTTGGATTTCAATTCTGATGTCAGTTTTCGAATGGCGAAGTTTTTTGCAACTTTGTTCTGGATAATATAAGTTTGGTTGCTCTGTTTCAGTCCACGTGGCTTTTTAACATAAGAAAGGAAGGAAACTCTTAAAATACACTGGGATGTTTTTGCAATTTGATCTTTTCCTAAATCTCTACCACAGGCAAAAATAATTTAACGACATGATCAGACGAGGCCATAGAGCTGCCAGAAACCCTAAAACCCTTTCCAGTGTCCTATTCCACCTGTATTACTCATTCCATATCAATGTAGTCACAAGGCAACAGTGAGTCTAGCGTGCTTAGGAGAACTGCCAGTTGGATCCTAATCCAAGGGCAGGGCCCTTCCAGCCTCATTGTCCGTGCTGAGATAAACTAGGTTGCCAACCTCCAGGTGAGAGCTGGAGATCTCCAGGAATCACAACTGATCTCCAGAGATCAGTTCCCCTGGAGGGAATGGCGGCTTCAGCAGGTGGACTCCAATGCATCACCATCCCAGTCTGGTGTCGTGGTCAGGAGCGCGGACTCTGATCTGGGAGAACCGGCTCTGATTCCCCACTCCTCCACTCGCAGCTGCTGGTGTGACCTTGGGTCAGTCACAAGTTCTCTCAGAGCTGTTCTCTCAGGGGCAGTCCTCGAAAGAGCTCTCTCAGCCCCACCTACCTCACAGGGTGTCTGTTGTGGGGAGGGGAAGGGAAAGGAGTTTGTGAGCCCCTCTGAGACTCCGAGTGAAGGGCAGGGCATAAATCCAACCTCCTCCTCCGCTTCTTCCCGTTCCCAGGCTCCACCCCCAAATCGCCAGGAAATTCCCAAGCTGGAGTTGACAGCCCTAGAGATGAAGCAGCAGCTGGAACACTCTGCATATGCTCAGAAGGGCTCCTTTATTACTACTTCACTGTTTCCCATTCACATTGAACACAAGTGGGGGGAGGGCTGACCCCATCTCAGATCCCTTCATGCACCCCATGAAAGTGAGGGTTTATTAGTGCAGCATTCTTCCAGCAAACAACAGAATGGAATAAGCTGGTGCTAAGGTCTGAGTCAGGAGGACACCATCAGCAGAAAGTTCACAGGGTTTTTCCTCCTTGCAGAGTCTGAATTTTGCTTCCGGCAGTTCTAGTTAATGAGTGAGCCGACTTTTCTCTTGTCCTGGGCCAAGCAGGAGTGTTGAGCTGGTAGGTCAGGGAACTCCTCTTTTTTGCACGCGCTTGCCTCGCCTCTCAGCTCTCAGGGTTTGTATCAAGTTTAGGCTCGGTACCTGACTTCGGTCAGGCTGAGACATTCCACTTTCAGCAAGAGTCAAGCACTGGAAACTTTACAGCGTTAAAGAATGCAATACAGCAGCAGCAGAGGAACCCCTCCCGGCCATCACGTTGGCCCTCAAGTATTAGGGGCTGTTGTTCCTCAAATAAATGGCGTTCACTTGGAATTTGATCCCTCAACTGTACTATTATAAAGCCTGGGTAATAGTTATCCCTCTGCTTCTGTGCTTATTAGTAATCTTTTCTTAGCTCTCTCATGGTGCTTGCTTGACAGAATGAGGCCAACAAAATCAAAGATTGGCTGGTCAAGGTTTTGGAGATTGACCAAAGTGGACAAAGTCAGACAGAAGAAATGGATCCAGAATTAAACTTCCGAGCATTCTTGGAAGTCTCAGTTCTCTCGCCAGGAAGATTTGCTCCCTAGTCCCAAAGGTGTGATAGCTGGAAAGTCTGAAACCTGTGTCCCCCCCCCCGATACAATCAAGCTCCACATGGACCTATGTTCTTTCACTGGTGAAAAGTACGCAGACGGACGAGTGATTCAGCTTAGCATACTTTATTAGTGCAGAACAAGACAACTTTAGCCGGCTCGCACCAAGAACACACCCACACTTCCCAATAGGTCCTAACTAGTGGCCGAGAGTCCCACAGGCTCTCGGCCTGGAGCCTAGCCCTCTAGTTGGTGCGGGCTAGGATCCACATCGTCCTTTGTTTATCGGAGCGAAGCTCAAGGCTTGCTCTTGACGGTGTGGTGCCCAAGCTGACCATGCGGTCGGAACATGATACATTACAACTGGAATGCATGCTTAGAAGCTACACATGTCCCGCTCTCTCTGGGTGATGGAGAACTTTGCATTTCTAGTACTCTAATCATGTAAGCATGGGGCCGCGGTGGCTTAGAGGTTAAGATGCTGAGCTGCAGACCGGAAAGTCTGTAGTTTAGCAGTTGGAGACCTGAGTGCCACGTGACAGAGTAAGCTCCCGTCTCTGGCCCCAGATCCTGCCAACCTAGCAGTTCGAAAGCAAGAAATTGCAAATAGATAAATAGGTACCGCTTCAGTGGGAAGGTAACAGCATTCCGCGCGCCTCGGCATTTAGTTATGCCGTCCATCTTCAGACAGTGCTGACTCTTCGGCTTGGAAACTAAGATGAGCACCGCCCCCTGGAGTCACATTCGACTAGCTTTCGAGCAAGGGAAACGTTTACCTTTACCTTTAATCATGCAGGCAACAGAGTTGTGCTGTACTAAATGATTCACAAAGTTACTTGGAGAAATTATTAGGGCTGTGGTCTAGACCAGTGTTCCCCCTAAGCTGAGTTAGTGTGAGCTAGCTCACAGTTTTTTAGCCTCTGGCTCACACATTTTTGTCTCGGCTCAGGAAGGAGGGCTCCAGAGCAAACTAATATATGCAGCAGCCAGATTGCTCGCTCACAGCTTTAATGCCAGTAGCTCACAAAGTAGAATCTTTGCTCACAAGACTCCACAGTTTAGAGGGAACATTGGTCTAGACTACTGTGTAAAGCTTGCTAGGACTAGGATCCTATGGAATTTTGCATCACTTAATGCGTCATATTAATACTTACGGTTTGCTTCAGTCCTTATTTTCAGGCGGCCAATCAGATAGCAAACAAACAAGGTGTGAAGGGAGCAGAACAGTTTGTTTCCAGTAGCTGACATTAACAGTATTCTGCCTCTGCTCATGATGGACCTATCCTCCGTGAACTGGCCTAGTCCCTTTTTAAAGCCATGGAAGCCAATGGTCATCTTCCTACCCTGTGGCCCTGAGTTCCAGAGTCATCTCTTTTTCTTCCCGAATAAACGGAATGCAAGCACTCCTTATTTGTTGTGACCATATATCAGCCGAGGCTGACGCAAAGACGGAGTCATCAGCACGTCTACGTACAATAAAATTGTATGTGTAATAACGATTTCCTAGCCATGCAATAGGCTGATTTCAGTAGTGCGGACATAATTACTCAAAAGAGCATGCCAAAGGACAAAATTTGGCTACCTTAAAGGTGGTTTTGTTAGAACAATCTGAGAGGAGGGAAGTTGAAAAATCATCAGCACTGCCTGGAAAATTTGATGAGATTGGAATTCTGTAGATACTGAATGTTCCTGTGCAAAAGACATCACAATAACACATGGTTGACTGTTTCAGCCATGACAGTTGCCTGGGGCAAACATGCTCAGAGTGAGGAGCTGATGGTACAGCATTAGAGCAGGCCAAGGTGAAGGCTCTTTGGGAGAGTCATCTTTTTAAAAAATCCAACTCCCTGCATCATAGAGAAGGTCGGGGCTATTTTTGGGCAGGAACGCACAGGAACGGAGTGTGGGTCCACAGGTTGGAACAGTTACCACCCGTCTAATGGATCCCCTATAAAAGAAAAGGACCATTCACCTGGCCCTTCCTAGCTAGCATCCCCCACAACAACCCCTGTCTGCTTTTTAGTCCTCTTAAGTCTCACTTGCTATCCCCAACCCCTTGCCTCTACTTTGATCTTTTGATCTGCAGTCAAGAGACCCACACGTTCTGGCTGGTTCTGGTCGTGTGTGAACTCCCTTTAGTTTACATTTCTCCCCATCCATTCTTCATTGAAACAACCAAAGCTGCGAGACAGATAAGTATTGCCCATCAACACCCCCACCTGCTAATGCAACTGTGCTTATTATAATACTGTAATTCTAAGGAACTTGATTGAATGTGTGAGTGCATCAGTATTGTTTGTATGAGATTTATTCTTTAAGTAAAAGACATTTATTTTAACAACAACAGCCTCGTTATCCTTCCCTGGTAACCTTTGTGGGAACAGGACCTTGGTATAAACTGGCAAGAACCCAATTATAAATTGCCAATTGCTGTAAATAAAGCAATTCGGCTAACAAAGCCCTAAATGGAGGAGTCCATGGTGGACCAGCAGAGAATATCCATTTAGCAGTATGCTTGCAAAACGTCACAGCCTCCCCCAGGTATCACCTCCAGATCTCCAGGAATTTCTCAAACTGGAGTTGGCAACTCTAAGTGAAGCCTGTTCATGTGGGTAGCAGCATCCCCAAGTATCCCCCAACTCTAAGCCAGTTTCGAAGATCAAGACCAGTCCTTTTCTTGGGTCCTGAAAGAGATTGTAAACAGAGTCTGATATAATGCTGGCGTAGCAGAACTTCTGTGGTGGGCTCCAGTTAGAACCTTTGGGGTCTTGCCTTCCTTCTGTTTCTTGCACAACCTGAGATGATGCCGTATCTTCTAGGCCACAGCTTTTCGTTATGTAGCCCCAATGGAAAATTTCCAAGCTGATTATGCAATAGTACACGAATTAAAGTCTCTGGTGGGTCTGCGCTAAAGCCAAATGGGAGTGGGAACATGGTCTGGCAGTGATGAATGACATGTTGAGATATGAGAGCCATTTGGATCCTATGTTGTTTCTGATAACATGTTTTTCTGTGATGTCCTTTTCCTTTCAAAACTGGCAAGCTTTTATCTATCTTACCCTGCCCTTCCTCACAAGAGTTCGGAGCAACATACACAGCCCTCGCTTTCTTGGCCTCAGCCTCTATGCCCTGTTTGTTTGCCCTCCACGGCAACTGGTAGGCACAGGGATGCCAGCCTCCAGATGGGTCTAGCAACAAATAAATATACACTGCAAAAACCTTATAACAAACTAATGTGTTCTACTTATAATCATTATTTAGTAAAGTGCATAGTGTATCATTATTTCATCCTAGTCAGGTATAAATATTCATTACGTTCAATAAGCAATAACATTCAGTACATACAGATTGAGAACTACCAGACCATTTTGCACCAGTGTTTTAAAAGTCAAGCCTCAATGGGAGTTTCTAGAATTATGAACCCGCTTCTCCTTGCATGAAGTCTTCCAAAAAGGGGGACAGCGTTCTTAATAGTTGTATGGATGCTTTTTGCCGGTCCTACAAAAGACACATTATGCAGCTAACATTCATGAACGGAGTACTCCTGTCATTCTCAAAGCTGCATAATGTGTCTTTTGTAGGACCGGCTTCAGCCTCCAGGTGGGGCCTGGGGATCCCCTGGAATCACTGCTCATTTCCAGACTGCAGAGGTCAGTTCCCCTGGAGAAAATGGCTGCTTGGGGGGGGGGGACTCTGTGGCACTGTTACCCCACTGAGGTCCCTGTCCTCCCCAGGCACCACCCCAAATCTCTAGGAGTTTCCCAACCTGGATCTGGCAACCCTACCCCACCCCCTGCTGGTGGCCAAGGGGAACCTGGGAACCCTACGTATGAAACAGGATGCTGACTGCAGGGAACAGTGGTCAGATCTATCGGGTTCTTCCCCTGTGAGGTAGGTTAGGCTAAGACAGTGTGACTCAGGGCTGTCCGGTCCTACCTGGCAGCCGGCAGTGGGCTCCTGGGTCCTTTCTGGGATCTTTTGTCACACGTGCAAAGCGCTCACGGCACAATGAAGTCACCTGGAAATGATGTCATTGCATCGCAACCATCAGGGGGTGACACTCTAGCTTTTGGCCAAAACTCTATGGGTTTTTTTCCCCTTCAAAACCATAGGGTTCGCCCAAAACCTAGAGCATCACACCGTCAGCAGTGGTGCATCACTTCCAAATGATGTCATAATGTCGGGGATGTTGCACAGCGAAATCCCTGTTTGGGGACAGGGTTTCCCTCGCCAGCCAACTGGCCGGCAGAGGATCAAAGCCCTCAAAAGTAGGGCAACCCCTGCTGGGCCCTGGGGTCTGGGAACCCTAGTGTGACCGGCCACCCAGCAAGGTCCATGGATGAGTGGGGAACTAGGACCCAGGTCTCCTCAAACATAGTCCAACGTCCCAAACACTGTGCATGAACACTGTGCATTTCACTGTGCCTGTAACCATTTTACCACACTGGTTCTGCTTCAGGAGTCATAAAAGAAAATGCACAATTAACTGGATTAATATAAACGGTTGTAGGGTCGTTTTGTTTGTTTGTGGGGAGGGGTTGCCATGTAATAATTTCTGCTATCACTGTTTTGATGCCCTTCTTGCGATTAATTTTAAAGACGAAAAAGAAAAAAAATGTTTGCCATCCAGACTTGATGAAATTCCAGGCATTTTGCAAAACTTTCTCCCAAGGCAACCCTATACAGAGGAGTTATCTAATCTGGAGGTGACCAGGCATGTATGGCTGAATCAGCCCCTTTCTTGGAATGCCAACAGCTGGGCAAATCCACCCCAAGCTCTGCACAGTCTTTCAGAACCATCCACCACCACCCCCTGCAGATAAGCGGCTTCCAAACATTACAGAAACAGTTGCCAAGAGCTGGCAAGCAATCTCATTGCCACGACCTCTACCCGAGGCAGGAGATGCCACCCCGCCCCTGCATGCCAAAGAATCCCCGCAGCGAATGCCTTTGTCACATTTTTAGACAATGTATCTTGGAAAATATGTCAGAGCAGAACACACATCTCCGAAGAGGAGCTCACCTTTCGCCCTGATTTTTTTTGCAATTGTTTGGTTAAGCGCTGGCTTCCTCCTTAGCCAAGAGAGAAAAACACATCACATTTCAACCTCAGGCTAACTGGGCCAAAGGTATTTTATTGACCGGAGGCAGCCAAAGAGAAGGATGTCAAAATGGAGAAGAAGGACCCACCCACCCCAAATTCCCTTTCCAAAGCAGCCAGAGCGCTACTATAAACACTTACAAGCAATGCTCTCTCTAAGCTGTGGGGTCTTGAGAGCAAAAATTCTGCTTTGTGAGCTACTGGCGTTAAAGTTGTGAGCGAGCGATTTGGCAGCTGCATAAATTAGTTTGCTCTGGAGCCCTCCTTCCTGAGCTCAGACAAAAATGTACGAACAGGAGTGTAATGTATCCATCTCAGACCACGTGCGCGGCCATTTCACCATGCGGTCAGGCAAAGCGACAGAGCTTCGCTCTCAAGAACAATGGGACAAGCGGATCCTAGCCGGCACCTATCGGCAGGCTAGGCTCCTGGCCGAGAACCTATGGAACTCTCGGCCACTGTAAACAGCCAATCACTTGTGTGTGGGTGTGTTTGGGGGTGCGGGGTTATGCACATATAAACCAGCCTGCGAGCTGGTGACTCTCGTCTTGTTCTGAGCTGAAATAAAGTATGAGAGCTGAAATCACTAGTAAGTCTCAGTACTTTTCAAGGAGGCTAAAAAACTGTGAGCTGGCTCACACTAACTCAGCTTAGAGGGAACACTGCTTACAAGAGAATAGCAGGCTGGTTTGCAATCCTGTGAATAGTAAACCCAGAGGAGAGAACATCCCAAAGGCCAATGTATTTAAATAAACAAGTCAACTTTGGCTGTGTAGTGGTTTGGTGTAGTGGTTAAGTGTGCGGATTCTAATCTGGGAGAACCAGGTTTGATTCCCCACTCCTCCACTTG
The DNA here is from genome assembly GCF_001447785.1 of Gekko japonicus. NCBI lineage: Eukaryota > Metazoa > Chordata > Lepidosauria > Squamata > Gekkonidae > Gekko > Gekko japonicus. The sequence continues at coordinate 508,845 of NW_015164699.1, forward strand.
CACCTGGCTGGATGACCTTGGGCAAGCTGTAGTTCTGATAAGAGCTGTCCTTGAAAAAGAGCAGTTTCTGTCAAGAGCTCTCTCAGCCCCACCTGCCTCACAGGGTGTCTGTTGTGGGGAGGGGAAGGGAAAGGAGTTTGTAAGCCGCTCTGAGACTCCTTTGGGGAGTGAAGGGCCATGGGGTATAAATCCAATCTCTTCTTCTTCTTCTCTTCTGTGCAGGTATGCCCCAGGGGCCCACCTTTGTAATACACTGTTCATAGGTATTTGGGGTTGCCAACCCCCCAGGTGGTGGCTGGAGATCTCCCACTATTACAGCTGATCTCCAAGGTGACAGAGATCAGTTCTCCTGGAGAAAATGGCCACTTTAGAAGGTGGACTCTATAACACTGTATCCCATTGAAGTCCCTCCCTTCCCCCAAACCCCTCCCTCCTCAGGCTCTACCCCACCCCACCCAAATCTCCAGGTATTTCCCAACCCAGATCTGGCACCCCTCGTCCTATTGACCAGATGTGTGTTAGAAGTTCTGCACTGGCCAGGGGTCATTTCGTAGAAAAAGAGGTGCAGGAACTCATTAGCATAATTTATTTGCATATGCCACACCCCCTGACATCACCGGAAGTGTGTCAGAAGGCAACACCCACCGCTCAGGCTCCACTGGACTGTTTTGGATGGCTAGCTATTGGGGGGGGGGGAACGTGCAGATCTCTCCTTGCAGAGGAGGGAGAGCTTGTACCTGAATAAAACTCGGGTCTTAAAGGTGCCACTGGATTGTTTTGGGCCGGGGGCCAGGGGGAGCTCTGCAACTTACCTGGCTGCTTCTTGCTCTGACTGAGGGCTGCTGGGAGCAGGGGGTGGGGATTGTTGCATGTGCCCGCCCCCTGGGCTCTTTACTGCCAGAGCTCCGCTCCTGTGCGCTCCTGCAGGAAATGACCCCCACTTACGGCCAAACTAGACATGCTTGTGTTAGCATGCCAGAGTCTCGTTCCTTATTGGAATTAACCAGACAAATCGCTCCACCAACTAAGAACGGCCATGCACACACACACCCCTGAATCGAGAAAGGTCTATCGATCTGTCAATCCTTTCCATGACTGGTCCGGGTGATGGTTCAAACAGGTGGGTCCAACTCAGGTTCCCTGTGGCAACACAACAGTTGCCAAGAATGGCCCTTGAAAAACGAAGGACAGCCCATTCAGCCACAGCAGTTGGGGATGGGAAGTTCCTGGAGATTTGAGGGTGGAGCTTGGGGAGGGGAGGGGCCTCAGAGTATCATGCCATCAGGCCCAGTCTCTGAAGCAGCCACTTCCTCGGGGGGGGGGGGTGGATCTCTGATCTCCATTGTCTGGAGATCAACTGTAATTTGAAATTCCGGCAGATCTCCAAGCCCCACCTGGATGTTGGCAACTCTATGCGGAATACCATGGGGGGGAAGCAAAGCCTTGTGGCCCCCCCAGGTCATTTCCCCCGGCCTAAACAGTGCTGGAGGGGGGGAGAGTTATTTCCCAGTTTTGTTGTCCTGCATGCACAGATTATCCATGTGAGGAATATCCACATGCACAGAATATCCACTTGGGGATCTGCTTAAAAGCACTTGGAAAATTCTCAGAGGCCCCTGCCACACAGGGGGGAAATTGCTGCGGGCAAAGTGCGGCTTTTGAAAGCCGCACCAAAAGAGACACGCGGCGGCAGATCCCCTGAGCCACCGCGCAGTTCCTCCCCGGCACGATCAGATGCCGGGGGGAAGCCACTGAAGAAAGAGCGCAGTTCCACTGAAGAAAGAGCGCAGTTCCACTGAAGAAAGATCCGCAGTTTGGCGGGGAGCCTAGATTGATCCGGACTACAGGCGCGGCGGCGATCCCACGGCTGCGCTTGCAGCGGTGCTTCAGGTAAGTCCTCCTCTGTAGGAGGTTCTTTTTTGCAGCGGGTTTTCCGGGTTTAGGGACGGATCGGGGATGGGTGTGCGGTACTTCCCAGATGTTGCGGTGAGATCGCGCCCGTTTGCTGCGCCCCCGATCCATCCCTCTCCCGGGCCAAAGTCTCCCATGTGACCGGGGCCAGAGAATACATGCAGAGAGCGTGCTGTCGTTAACGAGGGGAACATATAATCGCTGTTTAAGGCCGGAGTATTAAGGGAAACAAAGGGGAACACTTCTTGTTTACCAGGCAGGAATGTCATAGAGCAGTTTGCAAAAAGGAAGGGATGAATTGTGTGTGTGTAAAGCGCGATCACGTTGCAGCTGAGTTATGACAACCTTGGAGGGTTTTCAAGGCAAGAGACATTCATTCAGAGGCGGTTTGCCATGGCCTGTCTCTGCGTAGAAGCCCTGGGCTTCCTTGGTGGTCTCCCATCCAAGGACTAACCCGGGCCGACCCTGCTTAGCTTCTGAGAGCTGACAAGATCGGGCTAGCCTGGGCCATCCAGGTCAGGGTGGAGTTTTTGAATAATCATGTTTAAAAGGGAGAGAAATAACAAGCTTTAAAAAAAGAAAAAGAAAAGAAAACAATTGTTATTCTTTGCACCTGTGTGTTTTTGATGAGACAGATATGCCCCGGGGACAAAGGTGTCCTTGAAGCAATCTCGAAACCCTCTGCAGGGATGCTGCTCCAGCATGACAAACACATTTCTCCTTCGGGGTCATGCGGTTTCACAAGGTGCAAGGTGCGAGTGAGACTTGGGCGTGGCAGGCAAAGATGGTGAGAGAGGAAGAGCCCTCCAGACCCCAGGCCACCATCTAAGTTGTTTAATCAATTTCTGTCCCACCCTTCCTCTCAAAAGTTCAACACATTTTCTCCTCACAACACCCCTGTGAGGTAGGTGAGAGTGTGATGGGCCCAAAGGACATTCAGAGGGCTTCATGACTAAGCAGGGATTTGAACATGGGTCCCCACCCGGTTCTTGACTGACACTCTAAACTTTACATCACCCTAGTTGATAACGGTCTGCAGTGGGTTCACCCAGGTCAATTGCATGAGGTATTACGCTCTCAGTATTGTTCCCCCCCCCAATAATGTTCTGCACCCAAAAGTTCCAGGCAACAAAAGGTTCCTCCCAATAAAGAAGAAGAAGAAGAGACTGGATTTATACCTCGCCCTTCACTACCCAAAGGTGTCTCAGAGCGGCTTACAAACTCCTTTCCCTTCCCCTCCCCACAACAGGCACCCTGTGAGGTAAAAGAAGAAGAAGAAGAGATTGGATTTATACCCCATGGCCCTTCACTACCCAAAGGTGTCTCAGAACGGCTTACAAACTCCTTTCCCTTCCCCTCCCCACAAGAGACACCCTGTGAGGTAGAAGAAGAAGAAGAAGAGACTGGATTTATACCCCGCTCTTCATTACCCAAAGGAGTCTCAGAGCGGCTTACAAACTCCTTTCCTGTCCCCTCCCCACAACAGACACCCTGTGAGGGAGGTGGGGCTGAGAGAGCTCTGACAGAAACCGCTTTTTTTCAAGCACAGCTCTTATCAGAACTACGGCTTGCCCAAGGTCATCCAGTAGGTGCAAGTGGAGGAGTGGGGAACCAAACCCGGTTCTTCTCCCAGATTAGACTGCGCTCTCTCTCTCTCTCTCTCTCTCTCTCTCTCTCTCTCTCTCTCTCTCTCTCTCTCTGGGCGCACTCTCTCTCTCTCTCTCTCTCTCTCTCTCTCTGATGGGGTTCAAGGAGGATGGCCCTGCTCTGAATCCAGGCCAGGAGATACAGCAGGTGTGGCCAAACTTGCTTAATGTTAAGCGTCACACAGAATAAACATCAGATGTTTGAGAGCCGCAAGACACAGACAAATATCACACACACGTTTTTATTGAAGAATATGCAAATTTGCTTTTTATTAACATTAAATGAGACTGCCAAAAATAAAAAACAAAAGGGGGAAAAACAGATATTGATAATGATATTTATTTTTCCAGTGATGTTTATTTGTTTGCTAATGATATTTATTTGTCTAAGAAAGAGAAAGAGAGAAAGCGGTGGAAAGAAAGAACGAAAGAGGTGGAAAGAAAGAGATAAAAGAGAGATAAACAAAGAAGGCAAATAGATGGGGGGAGAGAGGATGGAAGAGAGGCAGAAAGAGAGAGAGAGAGCAATTGGACGGGGAGCCTCCCAGGAGCCGCACCATCTGACCACACCCAATATGTGTGAAAGAGCCACACGCGGCTCCCGTGCCACAGCTTGGCCACCCATGAGATACAGGAATTAAGTTTATGCCCAAGGGGCCGCCTGCAGAGATAACAGCAACAGAAACACAAAGCCGTCTTCTTTTCTTACTAAATCTTATTGAGCATGTGCACGCACTAGGGCATGGTGGTTTAAAAATATATATTAAAGATGCTTGTATCCTGCTTCGTCGAAAAATGATTCCCAATGCGGTTTACAACCTTTGGTCTGAATATATACAAACGTACCAAAACCCAGCAGCATTTAAAAATAAATAAAAACAGTAGTAGAAAAACGGGGGGGGGGGGGGTGTCAATTGATCACATCACAGCTGACTTGGGGCAACCCAGCAAGGTTTCCAAGGCAAGAGTCACTCAGCACCTCCACCACATATGATAGTAAGTACCTATACTATGTTTACATTTCCAACAGTTTTGGGAGGTGTTTGTTCTCTCAAGGGCAGTTTCTGTCAGAGCTCTCTCAGCCCCACCTACCTCCCAGGGTGTCTGTTGTGGGGAGGGGAAGGGGAAAGGAGTTTGTATGCCGCTCTGAGACTCCCCTGGGTAGTGAAGGGCGGGGTATAAATCCAATCTCTTCTTCTTCTTACTGAGTTCTTTGCTTAATGCATCAACATGGAGATAGCTCAAGATGGGGAGCCGTGTTAGTCTGTAGCAGTAGAAAAGAGCAAGAGTCCAGTAGCACCTTAAAAGACTAACAACATGCCTTATCTGAAGAAGTGAGCAGTGACTCAAAAGCCACTGCTACAAAATTTTGCAAAAATTTACAAAATTACAAAAGCCCTGCTACAAATTTTGTGGGTCTTTAAGGTGCTGCTCTCCTGCCAACCTAGCAGTTCGAAAGCAAGAAATTGCAAGTAGATAAATAGGTACCGCTTCGGTGGGAAGGTAACAGCATTCCGTGCGCCTTGGTGTTTAGTCATGCCGGCCACATGACCACCGAAACGTCTTCGGACAGCGCTGGCTCTTCGGCTTTGAAACGGAGATGAGCACCGCAACCCTAGAGTCGGATTCGACTGGCTTTCGAGCAAGGGAACCTTTACCTTTACCTTTAAGGTGCTGCTGGGCTCTTGCTCTTTTCTACTGCATCAACAGAATGTGTTGTGTGGAAATGGCATTGCCTGCATTTGACCAACCTGGAATAGGATAATCATCTGGGGGAGGGGGCGCAGGGGGGGCCTCCTCTGCCACAGACCCAAATGCTGCCAACATAGCAGGGCAAAACACTACCCCACCTGGGAGCTGCCACTGTAGCTTGCGTGGGAGGAAAGGGCTCCTTGTGAGTAATGGAAAACAAATGGGGCGTGGTTTGCAGTTATGAGCCAATATTCCCTATTTCTTTTTTATGAGTGTCTATATTTTGGCCAGTGGTTTCTGTCCTCCACTTTTAGCTGTTGGTTTCCTAGAATTGTTTGCAATGTGTCAGCGTGGCGTACCGTTTTTATACACGAGTTAAACACTGTAAAACTCAGGGCTGTGGTAGCTCAGATGCTGAAGCTGCAGACCGGAAGGTCTGTCGCTCGGCAGTTCAAGACCCGAGTGTCGCATGACGGAGTGAGCTCCCATCTCTGGCCCCAGCTCCTGCCAACCTAGCAGTTTGAAAGCAAGAAATTGCAAGTAGATAAATAGGTATCGCTTCACTGGGAAGGTAACAGCATTCCGTGCGCCTCGGTGTCTAGTCATGCTGACCTCATGACCATGGAGACATCTTCAGACAGCGCTGGCTCTTCAGCTTGGAAACGGAGATTAGTACCGGCCCCCAGAGTCGGATTCGACTGGCTCTTGAGCAAGGGAAATCTTTACCTTTACCTTAAACACTGTTTAAATACACAACAGACATCATTTATATCTACTCAGGGGAGGGAGAGCTTGTACCTGAATAAAACTTGGTCTTAAAGGTGCCACTGGACTGTTTTGGACTGGGGGGGGCAGAGGGAGCTCTGCAACTTACCTGGCTGCTTCTTGCTCTGACTGAGGGCTGCTGGGAGCAGGGGGTGGGGCTCGTTGCATGTGTCTGCCCCCTGAGCTCTTTACTGCTGGAGCTCCGCTCCTGTGTGCTCCTGCAGGAAATGACCCCTGTATCTACTAGACGTACAATGAATAATGCAGCTGGGAAACACATGATTTTGGGGGGGGGCTTGCTATGACGAAACAGAAAATGGAAACAAAGGAAACAAAGAAAGAATCGTGGATTTGATTTGCACAAGGGAGATACAAAATCAAAATGGGGACTTTTGGACTGAGATGGCAGATATGATGGCTTCAAAATCTGCTCTAATGGCAGAGGGGCGAGAGAGGGCCCGTCTCCTGAGCCCCTCTCCCCAGAAGCCAGAAGAGAAGGAAGCGCCCCAGCCCCTTTCCTGCCTTCAGAGGCCCTGGACGGCTTGCGGGTGAGAACCAGAAGGAGAATCCTGGGGGGGGGGGGGGGAGAAGAAAGTGGGTTGCACTAGGGTTGCCAACCTCCAGGTGGGACCTGGAAATTTCCCGAAATTACAACTGATCTCCAGACAACTGAGATCAGCTCCCCAGGAGAAATGGCTGCCTTTGGAGGGTGGACTCTCTGGCATTATACCCTCCTGAAGTCCCTCCCCTGCCCACAACCTATCCTCCCCGGGCTCCACCCCCCCCAAGTTTCTAGAATTGTACACCCGCTTCTTGCTTGAAATTCTTCTAAAGGGGGCAGTTTCCTTTTGTGGTTACATTAAAGTTTAAATTGATGTTTGTTGCTGGTCCTACAAAAGGCCCATTAAGCAGCTGACAATCATAGACGGAGCGCTCCTGTATTTCTCAAGGCTGCTAGAAACTCCCGTTGGCGTTGATTGCGTAAAAAGGATGTAAATTGACTGGTAGCTATTAGATTGTACAAACTGATTATTATTGTTGATATTGCATGTAATGAATATATACCTGTTTTAGGATATTATGAATAATACACAACGCACTTTATAAGATGGAACATATAGAACACTTCAACTTATAAATAAGGTTTTTGCAGTGTATATATTTGTTGTTTGACTACACAGAGGCAGACAATGGCACACCACCTCTGAGCGTCTCTTCCTGAAAACCCTACAGGGTCATCGTAAGTTGGCTGCAACTTAATGGCATTTTCCATCGTTACCACCAAGGCAGTCCCTGACCTGGATGGCCCAGGCTAGCCCAATCTGATCGATTTCAGAAGCTAAGCAGGGTCGGTCCTGGTTAGTATTTGGATGGGAGACCGCCAAGGAAGTCCAGGCTTGCTACACAGAGGCAGGTGATGGCCAACCACCTCTGAACGTCTCTTGCCTTGGAAAACCTAGGCGGTCACCCCAAGTCAGCTGCAACCTAATGGCACTTCCCACCACCAACTCCCAAACAACTACTGTTGGCTTACTGAGCATAGCCAGGCTATCGCTAGGGATCCTCCCACTGAACCCAGTAGCAGGTTGGGGGTGACCCAGGGCTGGCCAGTCACTCACTCACTCACTCGGAAGCCTCATATCCACCTGACAGAACTCCCAGGAGAAGGAATAAACATTTTTATTTATTTTGTTGTTGTTCAGTTGCCCAGTCGAGTCCAACTCTTCGTGATCCCATGGACCATATCACGCCAGGCCCTCCTGTCTTCCGTCATCCCCCAGAGTTTGCTCAACTTCATGTCCGTTACATCGATAACACTGTCTAACCATCTCATCCTTTGCCGTCCCCGTCTTCTTTGACCTTCAATCTTTCCCAGCATCAGGGTCTTATCCAATGAGTGCTCCCTTCTTTGGTGGCCAAAGTATTTGAGCTTCAGTTTCATTATCTGGCCTTCCAGGGAACAGTCAGGGTCGATTTCTTTTAGGATTGACTGATGTGATCTCCTTGCAGTCCAGGGGACTCTCAAGAGTCTTCTCCAGCACCATAGGTCAAAAGCATTTATTCTTCAGCGCTCAGCCTTCCTTATGGTCTAGCTCTCGCAGCCATACATTACTACTGGGAATACCATTGCTTTGACCATGTGGACTTTTGTTGGCAGGGTGAACTTTTTATTATGTTTTATTATAGTTTTTATTATGCTGTCTAGGGCTGTGATCACATGCGGAATTAGCCGCGCCGTAGGCACAAATGCCAGGTGGATTTTAAGGGTCTGATCACACAAGAACATCTGCCAAGCGTCCTGCACCCATCAGCAACCCATTTTGCTCTGCTGCAGAAGCGGAGTAAAAAGACACCAGGGAAAGTCCAATAGCAAACAGGTTGCTACAGGCCAGGAATGGACTTTCCCCCGTGTGATCGTGCCAGTGCGCTCCCATGGCGTCGGGAGGGTCTGATCAGGCCATCCCGACTCCATGCCGTTGTCCCCCCCCCCATTTTGGTATGCGCGTCATCGCACACTGCATAGGGAGCACTCAGTGCGGAGATGCGAATCACTGATCCCTCATCGAAGCGCACCGGAAACATGCGGCAACCCACCCACCCAATTCACCCACGGTTGTGTCTGATCATGCAGTGGCGGCCTGCCCCCGCAGATCCCAGGGACTCTGTGATTGCTCAAATGCAGGTCAAATTCCTGCGGAGCAAATAGCCTCGCTCCCCCCCCCCCGCATTATCTCGCCCATGTGACGGCAACCTAGGTTTTCCATCACTTTCCTCCCAAGGAGCAGGCGTCTTTTAATTTCATGGCTGCAGTCACCGTCTACAGTGATCTTGGATCCCAGGATCATGAAGTCTGTCACTGCTTCCACTACTTCCCCTTCTATTTGCCAAGGAGCAATGGAGCCAGATTCCATGATCTTAGTTTGCCACTCTGGAAGCGCTGCCCCAAATGTTTCTGACATTTAGTTTCCAAAAAACGTAATCAGTACTTCAGGGTGTTTAATGTTCTTTTAGAGAAAAGCGTTCCCTTAGGGGGAGAAAGTAGACTTGATGAAAGAGATTTGCAGAAGGTTCGTGCACCTGAACCTGGCCCATTTAAAACTGGTGCTTAACTCTGCGGCACTGTCAGAGTAATTCAGAGAGCTGGCTGAGAGACTGAGCTGTCAATCAGGAAGTCCTTGGTTCGAATCACACCCCTGCAGTGAATTCACGAGGCAGCCTCAGATTCAGGAATCAGCGTGGGATTTAGCAACCTGCCTTCCAAGGCTGTTATAAGAGTCATAAAATGTATTTATTTATTTATTCAATTTATACCCTGCCATCCCCACAAAGGCCGGCTCAGGGCGGCTTACACAACATTTCATAAAAATAAAATCAAAACCTATATAAACATATAATATAAATAACAGTCAATTAAAACACAGTTAAAATGCTGGAACATTGTCAGATAAAACAGGTGTTTACTTTATTTCTAATATGGCTTAGGTGACCGTATGATTCCTATAACTTTCATACCAGCTCAGTTCGCTCACTTATTATGTGGCGGGCTCAGGCTAGAGACAACGATGGTAGGCCAGGGCACAGGCTGGAGGTGAAGGTAAAGATGGTAAAACCAGGACACAGGGACATTCCTCAGTGTATAATGCGGCTCCTTAGTCAAACGCTCGGTGGAAGAGCTCCGTTTTGCAGGGCCTGAAGAACTGTAAAATTACACATGCAATGCACTTCGGGCCTTTGAAAGGCAAGTCCCTGGCCTGAGGAGCTTATGATTTAAAGTCTAACAATGCACGTAGAGAGAGTGCCAATCCAGTTACTTAAGTGTGTGTGTGTGTGTGTGTGTGTTTTGCTGGTATAGAATGGCCTTAGACAAGTTCCTGAACTTAACCAGGAAAGATACTTTACACCATCTCCTCTGGCAGGCCGATGGGGAAAAAAAATTGGGGCTACCACCAAGAAGGCTGTTGATCTAACTGAGTCCTGATGGCGTGCCCTAAAAGAAGGACCCTCCAGCAGAAGAAGTTGGGCAGACTTGATAAGTGGGCTAACGTAGGGAGAGGTTGTCCTTCCCTCTGACAAGGATCCAGTCCAAATCCGGCTTCTATGCAGCAATATGCAAAAGACCCACTTGGGAATATCAAGTTCCCAACATCGAATCTGAGAACTCCCAGGCTCTTGTCTAGTTTGAACCCAACAGAGGCAGACTTCCAACACCTTCCCTAAGCATTAGACGTAGGAAGAAAGGCTGTGGGCATGCGTGCCAACTCCAGCTTGGGCAATTCATGGTGCTTTGGGAGCGGTGCCCGGGCAATGCAGAGGTTGGTGAGCAAAGGGATGTGAGACCATAGAGTCTGTCCTCGGAAGCGGACATTTCCTCCCGAAGAACTGATCACTGTCATCTGGAAATCAGTTGCCATTCCGGGAGAACTCCAGGCCCCGCCTTGATGTTGGTAACCCCAGCTGTGGGGAACTCGACTGACAAGGCATTGTACTCTGTATATGCTCAGAGGTAGTGCCCCTGATCTGGAGTGGGATGCCAACAGGAAGGATGAGCTTGAAGCGCTACTGCGTCGTAACGTAAAAAGTTAATCATAAACTGAATCATGAGGAATTAAAGTGCAGAGTTGGACAGAACAGCCTCCTCTCCCCCTCTTCTGCCTCCGCCGATTAACGGAACACCTGCCGATGTCCATGATTTAAAAAACATACAATCTCACATTGTGCTGCTGTTGCGCAGGAACCACCCGATACTATTTTAGTGCAGGAAACAGCAATTGTATGTGTGTAGCAACTTGAACTGCACAGAACCTCTGGTTCAGATGGCCAGAAGGACCCGCCCACTAGCTAATTGCTCCAGCAAGCCTACTGGTAGGAAGGAAGGGAAGGAAACTGGCCCCCTGAGCTCCAAGCCTGCCCCCCCCCCAGGGTACAAAACAGTGGAGAAGTCTCTAGAACCACAGTTGCAGAGGGCACCCATGCCCATGCTCTACCGTAGAAGGGAACGTTGACCCTGGAAACCTATACCCCAAAGATCTTGTTGGTCTCTAACGTGCAACTGGACCTGCAACTTGTGTTAACGTAGAATTGCTAACCTCCAGACAGTGGCTGGAGACCTCCTGGGATAGAGATCGGTTCACCTGGAGAAGAAAAAGAAGAAGAGTTTGGATTTATACCCCACCCTTCACTCGGAGTCCCAGAGCAGCTTACAATCTCCTTTCCCTTCCCCTCCACACAACGGCCACCCTGTGAGGTAGGCGGGGCTGAGAGAGCTCTTTTGAGGACTGCCCTTCAGAGAACAGCTCTGACAGAACTATGGCTTGCCCAAAGTCATCCAGCAGCTGCATGTGGAGGAGTGGGGAATCAAACCCGGTTCGCCCAGATTAGAGTCTGCGCACTGAACCAGTACACCGAACTGGCTCTGGAGAAAATGGCCAGTTTGGAAGGTGGACCCTCTGGCATCAAAGTCCTTCTGCCCGCACTCCTCAGGCTCCACCCCCAAAATCTCCAGGTATTTCCCAACCTAGAGCTATGTTAACATCATCAACAGGATGATGCCCACATGAAATGTTATCTTGTAATAGAATTTAAAATGTTAAAGCAAACATAAGTAATGTAAAGGGGAAAAGGGTCGAGCACTGCGGGAAGCCACTAGCAAGGGAGGGGGGAAAGGGAAATATGCGTATTGGATAAGTGAAAGCCAATGTTAAATGTGATATTATATCCAAAAAATAAAGGTTTTGTACAAAAAAACACAACAGGATGATGCCCACGTGGAGCAGAGAGGCCGAATGCTGGTTTGAGGAGCCACTGCCGGTCACAGTTGAATGGATCAGTGGTCAGACTCGGCATACAAATGAGCGTTATAACGCTATAACAATATAGCCTGCAAAAAAGCCATGTGGTGTCACAGCAGAAAAAGAATGGGGGAATGGCACCTGTGAGGGGCTAATGGTGGTCAAATAGCACTGATGTGGGCAAGGAAAATGCAAGAGCATGCGCACCTTCCCTTCAACACGGTGTGGTAATGCGCCTGGTCTGTGTTCTTTCCCAAAAAATTGGTGTGCAGCAGGTTTGGGAAAGAGAAGAGTGTATTGAGGATGGGGCAAACCCCGGAAAAAGTACGATCAGAGCATGGTGTCATGTGGATGCGCCAAAAAGAAAATGTTCCAGTTTGGAAGTCAAGGCACAGAAAAACCTCCAGGTGGAAGAAGTCCAAAACAAGGTTCAGGGCAGGATCTTCCTGACCAAAGGGCGTTGAGGCATCCCACAGTTCAATGGGAGAACACACGCTTAGCATGCAGGGTGACCCATATTCGGTCGCAAACATCACCACTTGTAAAGATTCCAGGTGACAGAAACTGGGCAACAGAGGCCTTTCTTGGCCTGAGACCTTGGAGAATTGCAGCTGACAGTCTGTCAAACATCACCACTTGTAAAGATTCCAGGCGACAGAAACTGGGCAACACAGGCCTTTCTTGCAGCTGACAGTCTATGTACACAATGCTGAGTTTGACAGACAAATTGACCCATATTCATGTCAGGCTGTTCCACAGGAAGGGACCACAGCTCTTTGGCAGCTCATCTACTTTGCAGCCAGAAGGTCCCAGGTACATGTTGGGCAAGACTGTTCTCTGCCCGAGTCTTGGGAAGACCACTGACAATCTGATCTAGGTACCTACATGGGGAAATGATCCATTTCTCCATACATGACGTTTGATATAGACCTATAGATCAGCAGCGGTACATGGGCGTTGAATGCAGAAGGTCCTGGGTTCAAAGGAGCTTAGATACCATGTGTGAGGACTCAATGTTCCCTCTAAGCTGAGTTAGTGTGAGCTAGCTCACAGTTTTTTACCCTCCGGCTCACACCTTTTTCTCTTCGCTCAGGAAGGATGGCTCCAGAACAACCTAATTTATGCAGCAGCCAAATTGCTTGCTCACAACTTTAATGCCAGTAGCTCACAAGGTAGAATTCTTGCTCACAAGACTCCACAGCTTAGAGGGAGCATTGGTGAGGAGTCCCTCCCAGGAGAGCCATTGCTGGTCAAACCAGGCTGTACCAGATTTCGATTAAATGCCACATCCTATGTCCGTCTAGCTCTGAGCAAGTCCAGGGGCATCTTTAAGACTGACAAAGCTTTATTCAAGGGATAAGTTTCCATGTGCATGCACACTTCTTCAGGTACATTGAAATGGAAGTTACACTGAGATGGAAATGGCCTGATAACTTCCATTTCAATGTATCTGAAGAAGTGTGCATGCATGAGGAAGCTTATCCCTTGAATTATACTTTGTTGGTCTTCAAGGTGCCACTGGACCTTGTTCTGCTGCTTCAGACTGACACGGCTACCCTGCCTGAATCTATCAGCTTTGAGCAAGTTCCTTAAGTTTCTTCTTGAATTTGATGGAAATCCAGTGTAACAGTTGGCCTGCCACTTCCTCTCCACTCCTCTCCCTGCCAAGAGCCTCCAAGGACACAGACTGGACTCCTGGGAGCTCTCACTCCCCCCCCCACACACACACACACATACACTCCTGCCCTCACAACCTGGCCCCACACCTCTTAAGACGCCACTTGACTTTTCATTGTTAAGGGTTTCATGCTGAGCAATCTGGCAGGCGCCCACACACCTTGGGGGGAGGCCATGCCGTTTCCTTGCATTGTCCTCTACGCGGACGGCAGAGAACAGAGCAAAGAAAATGGGAAAAGCAGAAGGGCTTCTGGGAAAGGAATTCTCGGCATGAATGGGAATGGAAAACGGGCAGATTCACACGTGGGATTCCCCCTTCCTGTGTTTGCTCCTCCAGCTCCGTGACCTCGGGATGCCTCTAACAGTGTGGGACGTGTCTCACTGAGCATTGGTTTGCCCACTCCCATCTGTGATCTCTTTCTGTGTGTTTTGAGTTCATTGTAAATAGCACAAGAATAGAGGAACGCAGACTCTGAATTTGGGATGAGCAGATGTGCCGTATCACATGTACCTTAACTGGCTGCAAAGTTCCTGGGACTTGGGGTTATTTTGGCCCCGTTTATGGTCGTTCCTGGGTCTTCTGGTTGATCTTACTGTTCTTAGTAATGTCTTCATGGGATATGAGGGGATGCCCTGAAGTGCTGATTTCAGTACATTTGGGGTGCGGTCAGACCGCGTGCCGAAGCGGTTTAAACTGCTCCGGTTCCAATTGGATATTTGATCCGGGACAAGCACGATCACACTTACCTCCCTCAGCGCGCAGCACATCGCTCCCAGGCGTCCACACTACAGGCACGCAGCAGCGCACGTTGACGGTCCCCCCCCCCACTGTTTGCGCATGCACATAGGCACCCATCCATATAATTGAAATCTTCATGCCAAAAGCATGCCGTGAAGCGAACACTTCCCTTTAAACTTTTACAACGAAACTGGCCTCCGTGAGGTCCTGGACTAGTCTAAAGCCTAAAACTAAGCACCGTTTTTAATTCGTTTTATTAACGCCGGGGCGAAGCTTCACCCAAGCGCATATCGCCAATGCTAAAATAAAATGGCGGACGAAAAGCGGAAGTCTCGGGTTTCCGAGTGGAAGTGGCTCTACACTGGCAGAGGTGCGATCACACGTCAGGAAAATGCGGCTAGAACCGGAGCACCAGGAAAACACCCCTTGGGGACCTGGTAGCAAAATATTCTGGTTTAAAGGGGGTTTGAGCTGGTTGGCAACGGCTAGGGACGGGTGGCAGACGTTGGCTGTGTGATCGCGCGTAAATAGTCCATTTCTAACCGGCACATATACCGGCTCAAATGGCCCGTCTGAACAGAATGTGATGTGACAGAATCAGATCATTGGAAAGGGTTCCCAACCTCCAGGTAGAACCTGGAGATCTCCCAGAACTACAACTGATCTCAAGATGACAGAGACCCATTTCCCCAGGAGAAAAATGGCTGCCTTGGAGGGTGGACTCAAGGGCATTATGCCAGGTCTACAGCACAGGCCCAGGAGTGAATAGGTCTTATTCTACTTGGGGAGACAGAACAATTTGAACAGGTCCTGGGGAACGATGCCCGGAGAAGGCAGAACAGCACAGTTGCGTCAAGCAAAAGATGTTCCGCACTCTTCTCAGGAGACTGTCTCACCAGGAAATGGGAGACTGGGGCGCCGCAGCTGCCTCTGGGGTGATCTCCCATGTCCTGATCGGAGGCAACAGGAAATCCACACCTGCGTGAGTCACTTTCCACTTCCTCTCCCACAGGAAATACAGAATTGTCCCAGACTCCCCTGCGAGTCAGAGGCCTTCAGGCAAGAACAGGTTGGCCACCCACCTCGAGCTGGTGATGGGCCTTCAGCCAGTCTGTGGCCCTTAGCAAAGGCCTGACCCTGCTTATCTGGCTTGGACCTAGGGTTGCCAGCCTCCAGGTGGGGCCTGGGGATCTCCTGCTTTTACAACTGATCTCCAGCTGACAGAGATCAGCTCCCCTGGAGAAAATGGGTGCTCTGGAGGGCCCCTCCCCAAACCCCACCTTTTCCCTCTCCCGGATCCACCCCCAAAGTCTCCAGGTATTTTCCAACCCAGACCTGGCATCCCTACTTGGATCTCAGTCCTGTTTACTCAACTGGCTCTGCCCTTTGGGCTAAGTTGGGAATGTTGCAGAGAAGTAGGTTTGTCAGATCCACAAAGATTTGGGGGGGTGGAACCTGGGAAAGGCAGGATTTGGGGAGAGGAGAGGAGAGGAGGGGCCTCACTGGAGTACGATGCCAGAGAGTCCACCCTCCAAAGGCACTCATTTTCCCCAGGGGGAAACTGATCTCTGAAGCCTGGAGATCAGTTGTAATCCTGGGAGATCTCCATGTTGGAAATGCATGTGTTTACAAGGTCTGACAATTCAGTCATTATAGGGTTAACTTGTTTGCCTAGTATTGCTATTGTTTAGACTGACCTGGAAGGGATACCTGGCACTGAGCCAATGGGGAATTAGCCCGGGAAAAGTAGCTTCTACTGTGATACATATGGTTGTTTGTTTTCAGGTGACTTCCTTTCTAGGGGTCGAGGAGAAGGAGAGATTCTCCATTATCTCTGTGTTAGTGTTGACTATAGGCAGCTTAGAAAATGTAGCTGTTAGTGTTATGTTTATTTGTAGTTATCCCGTGTACCTTTTACCCTTAGAAATAAAGGTTTTTAAAAGCAAAGAAATCTCTTCTTTCCAATAGAGCAAGATCCATTGATAGTCTGAGTATTAAACACTTTTGACTACTTCACAACACTCCAGACCCCAGCTGGAGACTGGCAACCCTCATACAGGGAGATCTGCTCCTCCAGGTTTGCCAACTCTTGGTTGGGAAATTTCTGGAGATTTGGGGGGTGGGGCCAGGAGAGGGCGGGGTTTGTGGAGGGCAGGGACCTCAGCGTGGTATAATGCCATATGGTCCACCCTCCAGAGCAGCCATTTTCTTCAGAGGAACTGAACCCTGAAATCCCAGGAGATCTCCAGGCCCCACAAGGAGGATCTAAGCCAGCTGTGAATTTCTGTAGGTTTACTACCACATACATGTTTGACTGGCGATTCCCTCAGCATTGCAACTGACGTTAGCCAGGGGTCATTTCGTGGAAAAAGAGGCGCAGGAGCTCATTAGCATAACTCATTAGCATAACTTATTTGCATATGCCACACCCCCTGACACCACCGGAAGTGTGTCAGAAGGCAACACCCACCGCTCAGGCTCCACTGGACTGTTTTGGATTGCTAGCTATGGGGGACGGGACTTGCAGATCTGTCCTCGCAGAGGAGGGAGAGCTTGTACCTGAATAAAACTTGGTCTTAAAGGTGCCACTGGACTGTTTTGGCCCGGGGGGGGGGCTCTGAGACTTACCTGGCTGCTTCTTGCTCTGACTGAGGGCTGCTGGGAGCAGGGGGTGGGGCTTGTTGCATGTGCTCACCCCCTGGGCTCTTTACTGCCGGAGCTCCGCTCCTGTGCGCTCCTGCAGGAAATGACTCCTGACATTAGCTTCATGACATTTGTTGGAATTGAAGTAGAAAACCTGTACATCCTTCTGTAATAGTTCAAGGATTTTCCACGTTTGAAATTTTTGACATCTGTAGCTGAAGAAGTCGTATGAAACAAGATTTTTTTCTACCAATCCCCGTAGTCTTTCAAGCGTCAGTTCATCTCAGTGTCTTGTGAAGTCCTATGTGCCATATGAATTGGTGTAGCCCATGAGTTGGGCTTGTATATCTCTTGTATGTTGTATATTGTGTTCCTTGCCCACCAGTTACATTCTGCAAAGTGTATTAGGCTCTTACAGCCTTTGTAGAAGCCTGAGTTTGTTAACTGCTTTATTTAAATAATACATCATTTCTATTTCTGGAAGTGCTAGCATCCTTTATTGCTGAGACGTGTCTGTATACAATTACAAGATCTTTGAATGGGATTGTACACGGTGCTTTAGTTTTTCCTGATACCCACCAGGAGGACGGCAGTCCTGTGAATCATCCCCCCATTTAGGGCAAAGACAGAAGAGGTGTGGCAATGGGAGGCCCCTTTGCAGGATCAATCCAGCTCACGCCCAGCACCAAAGCCTTCATCACAAATTCTCACGTCCACACGTTCAAGCAGCAGATGAGCCACTGGTCTGGGCAGGCACGAATCAATCACCATTATACTCATGATTTTTTTTAAAAAAAGAATAAAATTACAGATGTTGCACAACTGCTCCGGAAGATTGGGGGAGCTGGTGATGACAGAAGTGCCAGCCAATAGGTAACCTTCAGTCAAGCTCTGCCTGTTGGCAAAGTTGCAAAAATGGGTTTTTGGTTTTAAAAAGAATTGGCCAAAAAAGGCATCTGTTAGGGAGTGATAAAACTGCCTCCTCCACCACAGTCGGGTCATAATGTTGAAAATCGACCAGAGATTTTTGCCTTTTATTGGTCCCGGTCACACGGAGCATTAAGAACACTAGAGGGACAGATTGAGGGCGGATTAAACCGGCGCCATGTCAACCCTTGAGACAGCCCCTGCTGCAGGGGAGGGGCCTGTGGTTGAGTGGCAGAGCATCTGCTTGCCATGCAGAAGGTCCCAGGTTCAATCCTCAGCATCTCGAGCTCAAACGATCAGGTCTTAGATGATATGAAAGACCTCTGCCTGAGACCCTGGAGAGCTGTTGTCAGCCTGGGTAGACAATATTTTTATTTATTTTACTTATTTTAGATAAACAGTCAGCAGCACATATACTAAAATTAGAACAACAAACAGTGAGGGTACAGAAAAGAAAGGGCGGGGGGGGGACAGGTCATACAACAGAATTACATTTGCCAAAGACAACCATGTAGTACATAATTTATAGGACAGAAAATAGTTTCCCTTTCATCCCCTTCATTATAATTTTAATATATTACCTATAAAATACAATGATTCTTATTTCTGTTGCATTACAATTGTATTCATCATTTTAAAGTTTCAAATCTGTTTTGACTACACTGGTTTCACTGTTACTACATATTCAACATAACATATTTTCACCACTAGTGTAAAAGAAAGTCTATTACATATCTCATATATCCCATTGATATTCAGGATATTACATTTGGAACAGATTTTAATTCTACTTCTATTTCATCACCATACATTTGTTAGTGTATTTTCTCACTTTAAGTTAGTTTCCTGCCAGCATAATACACACTCCATCTGTACTCAAAATTTGTAATAATACACATAATACTCACTCATCTGTCCTCAGATTGTGTAATAGACCTGTTTCTCAAATAGGTTGTTAATTTTGCCATTACTGCATATTCAGCGAGTTTATTTTCCCATTCTTCTAAATGTGGACAGAAGTCTATAGTTTCCATGTTGCTGCGTAAATAGTTCTAGCTGCTTTCACTATGTATTTGAATAGCTCTTCTGAAATTTTTGGTAATTTGTTAGGCAGAACATCTAGTACCATGCTCTTGGCTTCTACTGGGAATTTAAACTTTAATATATTTTTGGTGTATTTCTTTCTTTTCTTTTTTGCTTTTCTACAAGTCCACTGCATACGAAAGAAGGTTCCATCTATGTCTTGACATTTCCAGCATTTTCCTTTGTCGTTTTTATGTGCTTTCTCAATGTCTTTTGGAGTTATATATCATTTGAAAAACATTTTGTCCCAATCTTCTCTTAGTGTCTGGCTGACTGTAAATGTGATATCTTTCCCCCATAGTCATTCCCACTGTTGCATAGATATCTGCTCTTTAAGGTTTTACATCCACTGAATCATACATTGTTTGTCTTCCATTTCTAGCTGGAGTAAAACCCATCATAATAAATGTTCTTGTTGTTTTATAATCAGCTGCTCAAATCCAGTCACATTTCTTAGAACTCCAGCATCAATACTCATGAATGATCTCCTTTAGTCTTGAGACTAACTGATGATATATCAGCCATTGAATGTTTACATCTTCATCTTTAATATCTTGCCAAGAGTTGATTTTCCCGTTTATCATCATGCCATGAGTTAAAAGATCATTTTTATTTATTGTATTCTTATCATACTGAGCTTCTATTGGGGGACATAAACAAAGAGTTTGAGGCTCAGTAAATTCCAGCATGTAAACCATACTCTCAAAAGTCCATCAGTAACTACGTGACTCTTATGTTATGATCTTTTTAGTCTGTGGGAACAGTGAAAATATCTGCGTGGCAAGCCCGGATAATTCACTGTTCTCCTGGCTGGAAATTGAACCCAAAAGTATGTCTGTGTTGAGGGCACGAGTAGCATCTGCTGACTTCCTAAGCAGATGAAGTCATTTGGCCGAGAGCCCGGGAAGATAGGAAGAGTGCGACGTTAGCAGGGGTCTTGTTGTAGAAAAAGAGCTGCCGGAGCTCATTAGCATAACTCATTAGCATAACTTATTTGCATATGCCACGCCCCCTGACATCACCGGAAGTGACAGAAGGCCACACCCCCTGACATCACCGGAAGTGTGTCAGAAGGCCCGGCTACTTACCCTCCTGCTTCATCCTCATTCCCAAACGGAATGAGGATCGAAGCAGAGGGCGGGGTAAAGAAGGGGCGGGGCTTCACCACGTGACCGCCCCACCCCCTAGAGGTTCTCTTCCGGAGCTCCATACCTGAGAGCTCCCCCCCGACTAGAGCCCTGAAGATAAATGAAATGAAGGGATCACTGCAAAAGCATCTTTATATGTTTGTGCATACCAACAGTATTACAGGGATCAGATGTGGAAGAAAAATCATACAGTCAAAATGGAAGCCGATGAAAATCATGCAAAACAATGCCAACGGGGGGGGGGGGACCAATCGTCAACCTTCATTAGTCAATTTCTTAATCCATCAGTAATTGTATGGGCCTTCATCAAGATCCACTGATTCTAATTTTACTATTCTTTGTCTTGGGTTTTTAATCCAGTCCACAATCCAGACCAGACCTGCTAGTTGCTAATATTAATTTAGTATTTGGGACTGCTGAACCTCCTCTCTTTTTCTCATCTTGTAATATTTTGAAGCCTATTCTTGTTTCCCCCCCCCCATTCCATATAAATTCATCTATCTGTCTTTGCCACTCTTTCAGTATTCTTTCTTCTCTGTATATGGGTAACATTTGGGGGGGGGGAGTTTAGTTTTGGCAGCACATTCATTTTAATTGTAGAGATTCTTCCCAGCCATGAGATATTTAGTTTTTTCCATCTTAATAAATCTACTTGAACTGATTTCTAAATTTTCTGATATTTATTCTTAAAAAGGTTACAGCTTTGCCCAGTGATGCGGGTAGACAATATTGACTCTGATGGACCAATGCTCTGATTCAGTATATGGCAACTTCACGTGTGTATGAAGATTACCCAGGAAGCTGTTCAGTCACTCAAGCCTGGCTTACACAGCCAGGAGGGTGAGGTGGTAAGAACATCAGGAGAGCCCTGCTGGCTCAGACCAGAAGTCCATCTAGTCCAGCATCCTGTCTCACACTAGGACTCATGGGTTTATTGCCTCTGACTAGGGGTCATTTCGTAGAAAAGGAGGTGCAGGAGCATAACTCATTACCATAACTTATTTGCATATGCCACACACCCTGACATCACCGAAAGTGTGTCAGAAGGCAACACCCAACGCTCAGGCTCCACTGGACTGTTTTGGATTGCTAGCTATTGGGTGGGGGGAGGTGTGAATCTGCCCTAACAGAGGAGGGAGAGCTTGTGCCTGAATAAAACTTGGTCTTAAAGGTGCCACTGGACTGTTTTGGGCCGGGGGGCTCTGCAACTTACCTGGCTGCTTCTTGCTCTGACTGAGGGCTGCTGGGAGCAGGGGGTGGGGCTTGTTGCATGTGCCCACCCCCTGGGCTCTTTACTGCCGGAGTTCCGCTCCTGTGCGTTCCTGCAGGAAATGACCCCTGCCTCTGACCATGGAGGTCCTCCTTAGTCCCTGTGGGTTGAAGTCACTAATCCCCTTTTATAGCTGACTATGCCTGTGACCAATGCTACATCCTCTGGCTGTGAGTTCCAAATTTTAATCATTTGTTGTGTTGTAAAGAAGTATTACCTTTTGTCCATCCTGAAACTACTGCACATCAACTTCACTGGAGGCCCTGCAGGCTGCATGTAATGGATTCCAGCTTTGAATGTTTTCCATTAAAAAAGAAAAGACAACCTGAAACCAGAAAACTAACACAGCAGGAAGAGAGGTTCGGCACCCTCCTCTTGGCTTGCTGAGCTAGTTTTCTATTTTCAGGGATTTTTTTAACATAGGGGAGCATTGCAACATGGTGATGCTCTACCTGCAGTCCCAAAGTGGCTCAGTCTCTCTGCCTATTCAGTCAGCATCCTGCAGGTGTGACCCAAGTTTTCCTCCTCTCAGAAGGAAATTTAGCAGCTAGGGGAAGAGATGCAGAAAATGCAAGAAAATAATTGCAGCCACACTCGAGAATCTCACACTCAAAATGCGCAGGGAATTGATCCCTCCAAAGCCCCCTGCCTCCAGCCCGCCAAACCCTAGGTGTCAGCCTCATTGAATTACACACAGATTAAACAGAATCCCATCTCTTGGCCCTGAAATTTCAGATAACCTCTAACCCAGTGCTGAAGTAGCAGCAAGACACCCCAGGAGGGGAAATTTCACTGAATTATTGAGTGGGATCAAAATTCTGCTGACTGGGAAATGTTCTGGAGCTGCTCGGATAATCTCTGGTGACCTTTGAAAGGCCCAGCGTCCTTGAAAAGATGCTCTGCCTTGGTTGGGACAACATCATAGGATCAGATGGGACCACGCATCACTGAACTCGGAGAACTGATTCGGTCCCCTCCTCCAAAACCAGGCTTTTAAAAAGAACTGCAATGTTTAGTTTAAAGGGCAAACGCTTCTTTATAGGATCAGAACAGCTGTGGTTGAAAACAATCAGTGGCCAATCACACCTTACCCCATCCCCAAGGGATAACGTTCCCAGGGGCAGATTAACCATTCAGCAGACTAAGCACGTGCTTAGGGCACCAGGGCCAAAGGGGGCACCACAAAGTTGGGGAAAGGGTGAAAAGGGGGGAAAAAAACCAATGAAGATTTGTAAAAAAAAAAATAATGATAAAATTAGTGCACGTTGATCATGGTGCCCCTTAGGGTTATCTTCTATTTTTTGTTGGCGAGGTGCAGTGTCATCGGCTATGACACCAAGATTGGGGGCACCAAGATTGGTCAGTGCTTAGGGCACCAGTGAGCCTTAATCCGCCCCTGAACGTTCCAAATGCTATCCATCTGGTCTCCTCAGACCCACCCATTCAAGATTTCTCTGGCTGAATTCTTCCAAAGCTTTTATCCCCTTATCACGTTTAAGTCATCCTAGAAAAAATATGTGTATTCCTTTAGTCACTATAGGAGCTGCGGTGGCTCAAGTGGTTAAGACGCTGAACTGCAGGCTGTGGAAGGTCAATAGTTCAGCAGTTCAAGACCCGAATTGCCGCGTGACGGAGTGAGCTCCCGTCTCTAGTTCCAGCTCCTGCCAAACTAGCAGTTCGAAAGCAAGAAATTGCAAGTAGATTAATAGGGACCACTTTGGTGGGAAGGTAACAGCGTTCCGTGCGCCTCGGCATCTAGTCATGCCAATATGGAAAAGAAGAAAGATTAAAACCACTGCTCTAAGGGGCTGCTTCTTGACACATCTCTTTGGTCTCTTATCACTTGCTCAGCTGGCACTTGATGGATGAATATTCTCCACTTACACAAATTTTGTTTTGAAGCTGACATGAAGGTTTGGGGTCTCCTGATGGTTCATTCCCACACGCAGGTCACCACGGGAGACCACATTCAATGAGCAACTGACAAGCTCATCTGAACCAGTCTTGTAGAGCCTAATTCATGCAGTTTCTAAGATCGTGTTCCTGTCTCCTGCAGACTGGTGCTACCCATCCCAGAAGTGTCTTAACCCAGGATGTAAAGGTAATTTGAAAGTTTGCTTTTTAAAACTTCCCCTTGGCTAATTTGCACTATCTTGGATTGGGGCTAACGAGTCTGTCCTCCAGGGGGGACACACATATACACCCCTCCCCCCCAATACTGTAATGGCTTCCGTTTAGGGGAGGACCCAAAGTGTGTGAAGAGTGACTGAGTGGAGGGAAACAATTCTGGGTAATACCAGTCTCAGGGGTCATTTCGTAGAAAAGGAGGGGCAGGGGCTCATTAGCAAAACTCATTAGCATAACTTATTTGCATGTGCCATTCCCCCTGACATCACCGGAAATGTGTCAGGAGGCAACACCCACCACTCAGGCTCCACGGGACTGTTTTGGATTGCTAGCTGGGGGGTGGGGGGTACACGTGCAGATCTGCCCTTGCTGAGGAGGGAGAGCTTGTACCGGAATAAAACTTGGTCTTAAAGGTGCCACTGGACGGTTTTGGACCGGGCTACTTTCATACAAGCATAATGGAATATAGGGTATTCGTACGCATCCCTCCCCCACTTATGGGCCAATCGGCCTGACTCCCGTGCGCAGGAGAATGGGGCCCTAGGCCGTTACAGCCAAAGCTGGGAATCAAAACCTATCCCACGGGTAATACATGGGGAGACGCTACATAGACAGCCAGCTAGCAAGGTCATAGATAAGAAGGACAAAGGAATGCAGCATCAGTTGGTACACAGGTCAAGCAGCTGCACTCTCGCCCATAAACATCATGGCAGCGTAGCTGACACCGCCAGGCAGACAAGACAATCTTGAGCTACCTGGACTGATCAGGGTTCTTGACTTTGTACCAGACAGGTTCCTATGTTTACATGAGAGTGCTGAATGTGTTGGTAGGGTGCATTCTGCAATGAGATCCAAGAGGCCCAGTTGAAATAATATTGTGAGTGGTTTGCATGCCTAAGAATATGACCCACAGTCCTTTGTAATGCACAGGGAGGTTCAAGACCAATATAAAATGGTTGCTCAGCAGGTGAGTCAATGGGCTTCCGCACTTTCTCCTTTTCCTCCTTTGTAAATTCCTCTTTCTTCGGGTGTGTGTGGGGGTCTGTTCTGCATGTGTTTTGCCCCCTCTAGTGGTCGATTCAATATAATACTGGCTTATGTCTGGCATAAAAACCTGCCGTTTAAATCTACAAGGAGATATGCCAGGCTTAAACTGCTGTAATATCGAATCGACCACTAGAGGGAGCAAAGGACATCCAGAACAGGGCCACCCACCCCGCCTGAAGAAACAGGAACTTACAGAAGAGAATGCGGAAAAGCCCAATATGGAAAAGAAGAAAGATTAAAACCACTGCTCTAAGGGGCTGCTTCTTGACACATCTCTTTGGTCTCTTATCACTTGCTCAGCTGGCACTTGATGGATGAATATTCTCCACTTACACAAATTTTGTTTTGAAGCTGACATGAAGGTTTGGGGTCTCCTGATGGTTCATTCCCACACGCAGGTCACCACGGGAGACCACATTCAATGAGCAACTGACAGGCTCATCTGAACCAGTCTTGTAGAGCCTAATTCATGCAGTTTCTAAGATCGTGTTCCTGTCTCCTGCAGACTGGTGCTACCCATCCCAGAAGTGTCTTAACCCAGGATGTAAAGGTAATTTGAAAGTTTGCTTTTTAAAACTTCCCCTTGGCTAATTTGCACTATCTTGGATTGGGGCTAACGAGTCTGTCCTCCAGGGGACAGCCAGGACTGTACACACATATACACCCCTCCCCCCTAATATTGTAATGGCTTCCGTTTAGGGGAGGACCCAAAGTGTGTGAAGAGTGACTGAGTGGAGGGAAACAATTCTGGGTAATACCAGTCTCAGGGGTCATTTCGTAGAAAAGGAGGGGCAGGGGCTCATTAGCAAAACTCATTAGCATAACTTATTTGCATGTGCCATTCCCCCTGACATCACCGGAAATGTGTCAGGAGGCAACACCCACCACTCAGGCTCCACGGGACTGTTTTGGATTGCTAGCTGGGGGGTGGGGGGTACACGTGCAGATCTGCCCTTGCTGAGGAGGGAGAGCTTGTACCGGAATAAAACTTGGTCTTAAAGGTGCCACTGGACTGTTTTGGACCGGGGGGGCGGGGGGGGGCTCTGCAACTTACCTGGCTGCTTCTTGCTCTGACTGAGGGCTGCTGGGAGCAGGGGGTGGGGCTTGTTGCATGTGCCCGCCCCCTGGGCTCTTTACTGCCAGAGCTCCGCTCCTGTGCGCTCCTGCAGGGAATGACCCCTGACCAGCCTGTGAACAGGACTTTATTTACTTCATTTATACCCCAATTTTCTTCCAAATGTGAACCCCAAAGCATTCTACATCATTCTCCTCTCCTCCATTTAATCCTCACAATGACTCTGTCAGGTGAGAGCAGATGACTGGCCCAAGGTCACCCAGCAAGCCTCTGTGGCACAGTGGGGATTTGAACACGGGTCTCCCAACTCCTAGGCCCAGTCCCTGAAATTACAGCTCAGATCCGACTACCAAGATCAGTTCCCCTAGAGAAAATGGATACTTTGGAGCAGGCCTGTAGCCCTGCTCCACAAATAGCCATGCCAGAAACCTTATTTCTGAGGAGAGACCCCCCCCTTGTAGCTGGCAGCAGACAGGGCGAGAGCACAGTGGCTTGTGCCCATGGGCTTCCCTCTCCCTCCCACTGTGGAATTCGGGGGGAGGGCATCACGGGACCTGGGAAAAGAAAAAGAAGAAGAGATGGGATTTATACCCCATGGCCCTTCACTACCCGAAGGTGTCTCAGCCCGGCTTACAAACTCCTTTCCCTTCGCCTCCCCACAACAGACACCCTGTGAGGTAGGCGGGGCTGAGAGAGCTCTGACAGAAACTGCTCTTTTTCAAGAACAGCTCTTATCAGAACTATGGCTTGGCCAAGGTCATCCAGCCAGGTGCAAGTGGAGGAGTGGGGAATCAAACCCGGTTCTCCCAGATTAGAGTCTGCGCACTTAACCACCACACCAATCTGGTTCAGAGGGCATTTAAGTGACTTTTGAGTTCCCTTCCATAGGGCAAGGAAGCTTAGAAGCTTACAAGGGCACTCGGGAGTGGGACCTTCACCTCCAACAATCCCCCTTTCTGCTAGCCCATGTTTCCCAAAGGCTCATGGGGATGCTTTTGAAAGACTCACCATGAAATAGTCCTAGGTGGTGTACAGCAGGACTGGGCTGGCAGACAGGGGGGTGCTTGGTGAAGTGCTGAAGGTGCCACCCCTGAGTGCCCTTCTAAGCTGTCTTGCCTGTGGGAGGGAGCCCAAAACGCATTTAAGTGCCCTCTGGACTGTTCCCCCCCCCATGCGCTCGCTGCCCTGTCCCTTGAAAGGAACGGCTAGAAACAAGATCAGAGCCTCCCCCTTCAAAGAGAGGCATTCAGATTAATTTAATTAACTGTAAATTAACTGCCCCCCTTAAAAATGTAAATGCCGCCCCCCCCGAGCAAAACAGTCCTGGCTACAGGCCTGCTTTGGAGGGGTGACTCTATGGCATCGTACCCCACTGAAGTCCCTGTCCTCCTCAGGCTCCACCCCCAAATCTCCAGGAATTTCCCACCTTGGAACTGGCAACCCTATGTCCCCTGTGTCCTGCCGGTGGCCGGGGGGGGGGGCCTGCCAGCCCCAGCGCAAACCCTGTTTGGGCAGCCCACTTGAAACGGTGGGTCCAAACTGTAGTTCAGAGGTGGCCTTTCTTTGCTCCGGTGCATGTCCAGCATGCAATCATGTTGAGGGGGGGGGGAACGGCTCTGGCGAGGGGGGGAGAAAAATGCTACAGTCAGGCTGGGTCACTCTCTACACAGTGTGGCTTGCGAGGAGCCAGTGTCGTGCCTGCCCCAGCCCTGGGTTTTGTCCGAGTTAAATTTTGTCCGATTTCAGGTTTTTTGCCTTTGCTGACATGTCCCCCCCCCCTCCCCGAACAGAGCCCCGCAGGTGGGTGGATTTGTACCCAGGCTGCGGAGGGAAGAAGCAGTCCCCCATCAACATTGTCACCAACAAAGTGGAAATCGACTGGAACCTCCAGCCATTTGAGTTCGTCAGCTACCAAGACAAGCAGCCAACGAACTGGAACATAACCAACACCGGCCATTCAGGTGAGCAGAATTTCTGCACCGCCATTGATATATTAACGGTCTGATGTTACGTTTTATGTATTTTTATTGTGATACGTATCTTCTTTTATTGGTTTTTATGTAAGCTGCCCTGAGCCTGCTTCGGCGGGGAGGGTGGGGGGTAAAAGTTGAAACAATAAATAAATAAATAAATAATAAGCCAGCCTCCTGGGTCGAGGGGGATGTGGGAATGAACCATCAGCTCTGGGTCCACACGTCACCTTGGCCTTCAATTCAGCAGCAAGCAGCTTTCTTAAAACAACTGGTTTTTTAAAGTTTGGGACAACTTCATTTTGGGAAAAATCAGGGCTGCTTCCCAGGGTGGCCTGCAGGGGTCCCTCCTCTCCCCAAGCCCCGCCCTCCCCAGGCTCTACCCCCAGATCGCCAGGAATTTCCCAAACTAGAGCTGCTAGCCCTCCCATGAACATTCGCAGAGGTGCTTCCCAGCAGCATCGAAAAGAGCCTTTCCTTGTGTCCAGCGTCAGAGGAAGGCCGCGTCCTCCTTTCCTTCAGGTGTTTTCTTAGGGGAGGGGCTTGAGTGTACAGTCAAAACTGCCCTCCTTGCATGGATTTCCCATTCCCCCCACAGCTTGGGGTTAGAGGTGGTCTGGGGAGGGGAAACTAATGAAGGAAAGTGTTCAACAGCCCCCCTCCCCTCTCATTGCTCAATTTTTTAAAAAGAAGAGATTGGATTTATACCCCACCCTTCACTCGGAGTCTCAGAGCGGTTTACAAACTCCTTTCCCCTCCCCGCCCCGCAACAGACACCCTGTGAGGTGGGTGGGGCTGAGAGAGCTCTGACAGAAACTGCCCTTAAGAGAACAGCTCTGAAAGAACTTATGACTGACCCAGGGTCATCCAGCAGGTGCAAGTGGAGGAGTAGGGAATCAAACCCAGTTCTCCCAGATTAGAGTCCACGCACTTAACCACTACACCAAACTGGCTCTCCACCAAACTGGCAAAAACACCAAAACCCAGCCTTCTGAAGGGAAGCGGTCACAGAACTTCGGGGGAGGCAATTCTACATCACAGACCTATCAGTCCCATTTTCTATATCACCCTGCCTTCAAGGACATCAGAGGCAGCCCCTTCCTTGACCATTGTCTCTTCACAACAATCCAGTGAGGCAGGTTAGGCTGAGAGAAAGTAAAGTCACCCCGCAAGCTGCATGTGAATTTGAACTCCTATCTTCCCTGCTCCTTGTAGCAGCCAGAGATGGAGAGTCTCAGACCCTCTGTGTGCCAAGCAGAAGGAGGAGGAGGAGGAGGAGGAGTCTCAGAGCGGCTTACAAACTCCTTCCCCCCCCCAACAAAAGACACCCTGTGAAGTAGGTGGGGCTGAGAGAGCTCTTCAGAGAACTGACCTTGAGAGAACAGCTCTGAAAGAACTTGTAACTGACCCAAGGTCACACCAGCAGCTGCATGTGGAGGAGTAGAGAATCAAACCTGGTTCTCCCAGATTAGAGTCCACGCTCTTAACCACTACACCAAACAGAGAAAGGTTAAAAAAAGCGCACACACCCTTCCCAATTAAACCTCCCTCCTCTGGTCTGGCTGCTGTTTCATGTTAGATGACACAGTGAGAGGTGTGATGGTGACCAACCATTGCATGTCCCTTGGCCCTCCAACAGAAATCGGCTGATAGATCCAGGTGGTCAGCCATATTGGTCTGAAGTAGGGATGGGCATGAACCAAGGAAATGTGGGCCGTGGGCAGCAGAAAGCAGGGTTGTTGTTTTTTAAAAAAAAATTGTTGCCATGGTGAAAGGACACAAACTGACAGCTAAAGGTGAAAGTATTTGATTCGAACACTATTCAAACAAATGGGACGCAGAATAGAGAATAAAATAAAGTATCTAGGAAACAGGATAGAGGCTTTGGAGAAGAGAATGAATCAGAGTCGTGGGAAATTTCAACATGAAATGAAAGATGATGAGAAAATTTGAAGTTAAGGAAATTAGTGATAAAGTGGCTGCTGTAGAAAACAGAATAGATGAGACTGACAAAGAACTCGAGAGGCGTGTGGGTTTATTAGTTCTTATGGATTTGAGAGGCAAGGACTAGTGTCTGAAATGGAGAGCTATTCAAGAAGAAATTGATGAAGAGTTCAGAGAGAGGATTATATAACATTTGGACAATTTTATGGATTTGAGAGAAAAGGACTAGTGTCTGAAACTGAGAGCTATCCAAGAAGAAACCAATGAAGACTTCAGAGAGAAGATTATATCACTTTTGGCCAATTTTCTGCAAAGGGAAGAGGAAGATACGGAATTTTCACAAGATTCTAAAGACCAAGATGCAGCTGAAACCTGAGTCTTTTTGGTTAGATTTTACGGACAATGAGTTGGAAAGAAGTTACGGACTTAAGTGGAAACAAAAAGAGAGAGCGTTCTTGTTTTTATATATAAGCAAGGGAAATTTTGTAATGATGAGTCATGAACTTTTGTTTGTGAGCTGGTTCATGCCCATCCCTAGTCTGAAGCAGTAGAACAAATTGAGAGTCCAGTGGGGGCACCTTTAAGACCAACAAAGGTTTATTCGAGGCGTCAGCTTTCGTGTGCAAGGCACCCTTTTTCGAATACACTGGAATGGTACGTAAGGTTCAAACTTATAGACAGGGCTGAACAGCAAATCAACATGTAACATGATAAAGATGTGCAAAGACAAACTAAATAACAAGCCAAGGTTATAAGGTCAACAGTTGTAACGCAATAAATATGTCAAAATAGCAGATAAATGTGTAAGAGGTATCTTTTCTAACTGTGGGAAGTAAACTGTTACTCTCCATTCTCTCCTCTCAGGTGTGGAGGTCACTTAACAGCATTTTTCTTTTCTTTTTTGAGGTGGATGCAGCAAAACAGCCCAATATTCCTCGCATTACATTCAGTATTCTAATATACTATTCTGAAAAAGAAATACACTAAAATACAGAGGATCTATAGTCCTTCTTGTTGAGACTACATATGTGAGGACTGAATGAGTCAGCACATGTAATCAGCAGAATTCCTTTACTCTTTTTTTGCCTCTGTCAGTCCAAGTGAACCTGGATAGCTCTGCCAAGATCACAGCAGGGAGCCTCGGGGGTCAGTACAAGGCGGTCCAGCTTCACTTCCACTGGGGCCGGGGGACCAACAAAAGCTATGACATGGAGCCCGGATCGGAGCACACCATTGACGGAGAGCGATATGCCATGGAGGTAAGGGAACCGGGGATCCAAAGTGAGGCACAGAACTCTCAACGTGCGGGCTCTCACTTCACGTCGCTACGGCTGCCGGCTCCCAGTTGGGAAATGCCTAAAGCTTTTGGGGGTGGGGCCTGAGGAAGGCGGGTTTGGGGAGGGGAGGGGCTTCAATGGGATATAATGCCGTAGAGTCCACCTTCCAAAGTGGGCCAAGGTGAACTGATCTCTGTCGCCTAGAGATCGGGTGTAATCCCAGGAGATCTCCACCCACCACCCGGAGGTTATACCTACAAAAACGGAGGGTCGCAGTGTTAGGAAGATATGCAAAAGTATACAGCACTATGTATAACAGATGTATGTTCAAGGTAGAGCAATTTCGTGCTTTTTCTTTGTTTTCTTTTCCTATACTGTTATATAAATATTGGTATCAAATGTCATCAAAAACAGGTTTCACCCAAACAAAACATCAAAGTGCAGGTTTACATTCGGTTCAGATATTCAGACAGCACCTTGTCAGTATCGCAGTCACTAGTCCCAGGGGACTCTAGTAATTGACCCATTTCGAATACAATCTTTTTCAAGGACTGTGATGTATATAAAGGACATAAGGTGCAATAATTTTCCCTTCGTGAGCACAAAGACTCTTAAGATAGCAGCATATTTTCCAGGGTCCCATCGGCACTGAAATAAACAAAAATATTAATACATCAATAGAATTTCATTCATCCTTATTTATAATTATTAAAATTATTAAAAGAGCTCCCTTACCCCTTGCGGCAGACATAATAACCTATCTAGGATAGCATATCTCTCAAGTTGTATCAGGCAGCTGCAAATTTGGGGTCTTGCTCAGTCTATTTCTTTTGTTCCAAGCCTCATAATCAGGAGCAGCTGTGTCAAAAACACCTTTTCTTAAAGTGCCCGTGTGCTTTATCATCCTTATTTCCAATACACAATTCATGGAATAAACATTCTTTTTGGGCTCCATCCATATTAGGATCCTGCAGCTTAGAGCAGTCATAATCCTTCCGAAGATGTTTTAAAGTGCCCATGCTTATTATTCAGCAATGCAGACAATGATACCAGTACAGTTTAACCAAAAAAACACATTCCTTTGGGGCTTCCGCCTCATTAAAATCCTGCAATTTAGAGCAATCATAACACTTCTAACAAAGTTAAAGTATCCATGCTTATTTTATCACAGTATCACAATACAAAAAGAGCGACGTGAGAGCCCACCACTAATCCCAAGGAAGGACACATGGACATACGAAAAATACCAAAAATACAAAAACAAAAAACCCCAACCCCAATCCAACAAAACCAAACACCAACTAGGGCCAGTCCTGCTGAGCTTCCGAGATCTGATGAGATCGAGCTAGCCACATCCAGGTCAGGATGAGGCTACGTTAAACAAAAAACACAAAATTATTATTCTTTCAATTTGTATCCCACCTTGCCGGGCGAATTGGCTCAAGGTGGCGTAAAGGTAAAGGTTCCCTTGCTTGAAAGCCAGTCGAATCCGACTCTAGGGTTGCGGTGCTCATCTCTGCTTCAAAGCCGAAGAGCCAGCGCTGTCCGAAGACGTTTCCGTGGTCATGTGGCTGGCATGACTAAACACCAAGGCGCACGGAACGCTGTTACCTTCCCACCGAAGTGGTACCTATTTATCTACTTGCAATTTCTTGCTTTAGAACTGCTAGGTTGGCAGGAGCTGGAACTAGAGACGGGAGCTCACTCCGTCATGCGGCACACTCGGGTCTCGAACTGCTGAACTACTGATCTTCCACAGCGTCTTAACCACTTGAGCCACTGCAGCTCCCAAGGCAGCATACAGACATTAAATTGCAGTAAAACAATAAATACAATAAAATACACTTAACAACCTACTAAAAGGACAGTACAGATGATGGCGGCATTCAGTATACAATCCCATAGTGGAAAGCAGTATCCAACGGTGTAACACAGGGCCGTGAGATGTTCCGGTGACTCATTCAACAGTGGCGGCTCCTAATCAAAAGCCTGGTGGAAGAGCTCCGTTTTACAGGCCCTGCAGAACTGTAAAAGGTTCTGCAGGGCCCTGATGTAATCTGGGAGCTCATTCCACCAGTGTGGAGCCACCACTGAAAAGGCCCTGGCTCTAGTAACGGCCAACCTGGCATCTCTTGGGCCAGGGAGAGTCAGGCGATTCTGTTTCCCTGACCTCAGTGCTCTCTGGGGCACATATGGGGAAAGGCGGTCCCTCAAGTAGACAGGCCCCTGACCATATAGGGCTTTAAAGATCAAAACCAGCACCTTGAAACAAATCCGGTAAGCTACTGGCAGCCAGTGCAATGCCTTCCAACACAGGCTGGGTGTGGTCTCGTATAGAGAGACCCATCAGCAGCCTGGCTGCCGCATTTTGCACTAGCTGCAAAACTGAGGAACTGATCCTTTTTTCTTCCCCCTGCCCTTTCTTCTTCCGTTACAGCTTCACATCGTCCACATAAAGGAGGAATACCCAAATATAACAGAAGCCATCCCAAAGAACGGAGTGGCAGTGCTGGGATTCTTTGTAGAGGTAAGGGTGGAAATGTGGTTCACCTCGAACCACTTGTTTCAAAGCAGACAAAGTGTTAGGAATTGACCTGAGCTCTGGAACTCTGAGGTGCCTCAACGTCGCACAGCACTGCAGATATCCTGGGGGTGGTGGTGGGGGGTTCATCATCTGTAGCATTCATAGCTCTCATCACTTCAGAAGCTGATGTCAGATTCCCCTTGAAATACTCTTCAGGGTCCGTGAGGCGACTTGGTAGGAAGTAGACAGTACGCAGTCACTTAGGTCCGGCTTCACATCCCCACTCTGTGAACCACAAAAGATCATTGGGTGACAGTTGGCCAGTCACCTCTCCCATTCAGAAAAACCTTCCTCGCAGGGTTGTTGTGAGATGAAAATGGAGGAATGACGCAGACCCCCCCCCCCACCTTGGAGGAAAGGTGGAATCAAAATGTAACAAATAAAATTTCACAAGTTATTTCGCAGCAGCTTGATTGTTATTAGCACAATATTAGAAGAGAAGAAGAGATTGGATTTATACCCTGCCCTTCACTACCCGAAGGTGTCTCAGAGCGGCTTACAAACTCCTTTCCCTTCCCCTCCCCACAAGAGACACCCTGTGAGGTAGGCAGGGCTGAGAGAGCTCTTGACAGAAACTGCTCTTCTTCAAGAACAGCTCTTATCAGAACTACAGCTTGCCCAAGGTCATCCAGCCAGGTGCAAGTGGAGGCGTGGGGAATCAAACTCGGGTCTCCCAGATTAGAGTCCGTGCACTCAACCACTACACCAAACTGGCTCCCAAACTGGCATTTAGTTCTACAGCAAATAAACCATAAAGGATGGTTTATAATTCTCATGAATAAGAAAAGCTATTCTCAAGAAGCAGTTAGGAAAAAGTGGCAATCATTCAGTCAGGAATGGAAGTGTCAAGGAGGCAGTTGTGTTGTGTATTTTTCGATTTTTAGATGCATTGCTAATCATTATGACCTTTTCCCTTTCCTT
Organism: Gekko japonicus; assembly: GCF_001447785.1. NCBI lineage: Eukaryota > Metazoa > Chordata > Lepidosauria > Squamata > Gekkonidae > Gekko > Gekko japonicus. The sequence continues at coordinate 543,080 of NW_015164699.1, forward strand.
TGCTATTGTATAAACCGATTTTACAAACATTCCAGTAGTTAAGCTTTCTAGTGGCTGGGGATGAGACTGACTCCTTTGATTGGCCCATATTTCCTTACCCCATCCATTGATCAAGAGATGCAGACTAGATCAGCAGAACAAAGTTCGAGTCCAGCGGGGCACCTTTAAGACCAACAAGGTTTTCTTCAAGGTAGGAGCTTTCGTGTGCAGCAGCAGCAGCAGCAGCAGCAGCAGCAGCAGCAGCAGCAGCAGCAGCAGCAGCAGCAGAAGAAGAAGAAGAAGAAGAAGAAGAAGAAGAAGAAGAAGAAGAAGAAGAAGAAGAGATGGGATTTATACCCTGCCCTTCACTCGGAGTCTCAGAGCGGCTTACAAACTCCTTTCCCTTCCCCTCCCCACCACAGACACCCTGTGAGGCAGGTGGGGCTGAGAGAGCTCTGACAGAAACTGCTCTTTTTCAATAACAGCTGTGCCAGAACTATGGCTTGCCCGAGGTCACACCAGCCAGGTGCAAGTGGAGGAGGGGGGAATCAAACCCGGGTCTCCCAGAGTCCACGCACTTAACCACTACACACTTCTTCAGATACATTGAAATGGAAGTTACCAGTCCAGACATATAGGTAGAGAGTGAGCAGAAAATTAGCTCGTAACATAATGAAGATGTTTAACAGATGCAAGGACCAAGCTTGATTTATATGATCACCACAGAACATATAATGCCAACTAACCAGAGCCCTAGAAGGCCACTTGGATCAGAGGTTTACTAAGTATGAATTGGCTAAATATTTTTTTTCTCATTAACATTTTATTGGTAGGATTAAAACAATAAAATGAATATAACAATAAAAATATATATAAAGGTTAACTTGATGAGGCCTGGTTATTTTATTGATGTTATTTACGATTTGTATTTTATGTTCTTTGAGTTTGATTCTAAAGGCCTTCTGGCTATAGGCAATAAATGCTATTTGTACCTTTGTACGCATGGATTGGGCTAGATGGCATCCACCATGACTGGCTCAACTTCATATGGGAGCGGGGAAGAAAGATGCAGTGGATCGATTGATTTACTAATTTGTTTTTGTCTTCTGCAGATTGGCGAGGAGAACAAGAATTATATTCCTTTAATTTCAAAGTTAAAAGCGGTTCCCTCCCCGGGTAAGGAGCTGAACAAATGGGAAGTTACTCTGTTAAAAAACAAATGCTGCCTGTCTTATACCCATCCGTAACCAAGGGAGAGGGCTGAGAGCTGTCAAGAAGGGAGGGAAGGTCACGGATGATGCAAAGTTGTTCAGGGTGGTGAAAACCAGTGAGGATTGTGAGGCACTCCAAAGGGATCTGTCAAGGATGGGCAAGTGGGCGTCAACATGGCAAATGGGGTTCAATGTGGCCAAGTGCAAGGTGATGCACATTGGAGCCAAAAATCCTAAATATAAATACACGTTGATGGGGTCTGAACTGGCAGAGACTGATCAAGAGAGAGATCTTGGAGTTGTAGTAGATAACTCACTGAAAATGTCGAGACACTGTGTGACTGCAATAAAAAAGGCCAATGCTATGCTGGGGATTATTGAAAACAGATCAGCCAATATCATAATTCCCCTACATAAATCAATGGTGCAACCTCATTTGGAATACTATGTGCAGTTCTGGTCACCCCACCTTAAAAAGGATATTATAGCTTTGGAAAAAGTGCAGAAAAGGGCAACTCGAATGATAAAAGGGTTGGAACACTTTCCCTATGAGGAAAGGTTAAGGCGCTTAGGGCTCTTTAGCTTGGAGAAATGATGACTGACGGGTGACATGATTGAGGTTTATAAGATCATGCATGGGAAAGAGCAGGTAGAGAAAGAGGTACTTTTCTCCCCTTCTCACAATACAAGAACTTGTGGGCACTCCATGAAATTGCTGAGCGGTCGGGTTAGAACAGATAAAAGGAAGTACTAAAAAACGTCTCTTATGTTCTTATGTTCATCTTGGTTGCCCTCCTCTGCACTTTTTCCAGCTCTGCATTTGTCTGGTTGGAGATGCGCTGACCAGAACTGTTCACTGTATGAGGCCTTACCACTGATGAGGCCTTACCACTGATCTGTACAGGAGCATTACAATATCGGCTGCTTTATTCTCAATCCCTTTCCTAATAATCCCTAACATAGAGTTTGACATGGGTGGTTTGCTTGTTTTCCCCCACGTGTGCCATCAGATAGGCTTGCCAGCTCTGAGTTGGGAATACCTTGGAGATTTTTGGGGTGGAGCCTGAGTGGTGGAGCAGAGGTCCATCAAGGGCTATTAGCCACAAGGTATAGATAGGGACTCTGGGGCAAGTGATGCTCTGTCATCTTGGTGCTTGGGGGGGTCAACAGTGGGAGGGCTTCTAATGTCCTGGCCCCACTGGTGGACCTCCTGATGGCACTGGTATTTCTGGCCACTGTGTGACACAGAGTGTTGGAAGTGTTGGACTGGATGGGCCTTTGGCCTGATCCAACATTGGCGTCTCTTATGTTCTTATGTTCTTATGTACTGTCATTATCAGAAGCCGGAAGGATGGGGAAACCAGGACCACGGTTCCTATCTGGTGATAAGGGTACGGGGGGGCAGTCTTCTATTCAGGCCATCTTTATTCGTTTTTTAAAAATTGACTTTCTTTATTCATAACACAGTGTAAGAGGAGTTGGAGCTGGTATTTATACCTCGCTTTTCTCTTCCTTAAGGAGTCTCACTGCAGCTTACAATCTCCTTCCCTTCCTCTCCCCACCACAGGCACCTTAAGAGGTGGGTGGAGCCCTGCATGTGGGTTTCTTTCCTGGATGTGGCTCGGCCTCCTGCAGCAGGCATTTTGTCCTTCACTCCACCTCCTGGGGCAGCCATTTTGTCCTTCGTTCCACCTCCTGCGGCAGCCATTTTGTCCTTCGCTCCACCTCCTGGGGCAGCCATTTTGTCCTTCGCTCCACCTCTCGGGGCAGCCATTTTGTAGTTGTGCCCACCACCCTTTATCAGAATTCCAAAGGTGCCTACAGGATTGAAAAGACTGGGACTCGCAGCTTATCCCAACACCTGTTATCTCCTTTAACTGCAGATGCGAAGGTCAGGACCTGAAGCTCTCTGAGTGCAAAGTAGGTGCCCTAGCAAGGCCCATCTGGTGCCCCTCCCCATTCAGCCGTGGCCTTTCCCCATAAGGGAGGGAGCCTCATAGGAACACTCAAAGTTGCTGAGTCAGAGGACTGCTACCCCCACCATCCCTCCCAGCAATGTTTTGTTTTATTTCTTTGGTTTACTTAGATATTTATATCTTACTTTTCTTCCTGACGGGGGTCCCAAAGCAACGGACGTTATAGTTTTCATCGTCGTTCACATAATTTATTGTCCGCCATTCTCACTGACAATCAAGGCAGATGGCGAAGATTTCAACAGCAAAGATTTCTAACACTCTAAACAAGGTCGGGGGGGGGGCTAGGCTTGAAGAATCAGGGAATAGTACAAACAAGCAAAAAAACCAAACAAGCAAGTACCGTCTAAGGCAACAAGACTGTCTAAAGTTTGACATACCATCCTGAAGCGAGGGCTGCACATCTATAGGACATCGTAGAAATAATGGCAGAGGCAATATGTACAATAAGTATTGCAACCTATAATACTATCCCGTATGGAAGCCATCCTCCCATGCTGATCCATTGTACTGTCGCTCTGATCCCTTTATGCGAACACCCTCCTAAACGTGTCTGTTTTGCACATTCAGCGAAATGATAAAAGCTGGGGGGGAGGCATTCACGATAGCCTCAGGCAGGCCATTTCATTCAGGGCCTGATAGTAGCCAGGCCAGGGCACTCTGTACCAACTGGAGTTTCAGAGTTGACTTCAAGGGCAGACCCATTCAGACTGTATTACAGTAGTCTAGCCCTGAGATAACCGTAGCATCCAGGTGGCCAGATCAGCCGAGTCAAGGTAGGCAGTCATCTTCTGGGCTACATGAAGGTGACAGAATGCTTTTTTTCTTTTGCCGCTGCATTAACTTGCTTCTCCAGGATCCGGGACAACCCTTCGGCTCTTAACTGAGTCAGCAAGTGTCAGCTGAACCCCATAAAAAGGGGGGAACACATTGTCCTTCAAGACCTCAGCTGCCAGCATGACCTCTGTCTTGCCAAGATTCCGTTTCAGCTTCTTTGTCCTTAGCCATTTAACCCCAGCAGTCAGGCACTGGTTCAGGATCTCCACAGCACCACCAAGAAATGTAGATGACGCCCAACTCCCAAACCACAAACGATTTCTCCTAAGGACTTTATATAGAGATTCAATAGCATTGGTGGGTAGAAACGAGCATTGTGGAACCCCACAAGGCAGGTCCTACACCAAAGACAGCTGGTTGTCAGGGTCCTTAGTCAGGTCACACAACACCAAGCTTCATAAGAAGATAAGTGTTTATTGATGATCCCAGTACTAAAGTACACGTATACAGCTTGTGCCAGAAATAGCCTACAATATAATGGCCTCTGACTTATAGCGAAATCAAACGTCCTCCCCCCATGAGCTGAAGCCAATTATAGTTCGCGCGCGCGGGCTGAAGCAGCAGGCAAACGGCAAAGCGCAAAACCCGTTAGCTTTCCCAGCCGAGTTAATTGCAGCTGGGAAAAACAACAAGGTCAAGCCAGAGATAGTGCACAGAAGCTGGGCAGGGAAGAGCTAAGAACGAAGAGGAGGTATCCCCCTCCACATTCCAGATCTATGACAGGGCTACCTGACACTGGTCCCTGACAGCAACCCTCTGAATTCTGCCAGTAAGGAACGATTTGAACTCATTCAGAGCACAGGCTTAATTCCTACTTCTGCTGCCCACCATCTCTACGGGAGGCACGGCCCGCCATATCAAAGGCTGATGAGAAGCCCAGTAAGAGGAACAGAGAGGCTTAGACTTTGTGTACATTTCGACAGAATTCATCCCAGAGCCCGGCCTGAAGCCAGACTGAAAATGGCCCTGGTGGGGTTTCCAGCCTACTGCTTTGGAGGCAGGAAGCAACGTCACGTGACACTGTGATGTCACTTCTGGCTGGTACCCTGAAGTGTTGCCATGATGCTCTAGGAATTTGTTCAACTCTAAGGTTTTTAACCATAGACACGTGTGCATTCCCAGAGTGCCATGATATGACATCTGCTTCCTCTTTCAGGTGACCTTGGGCCTGTTGCTGCCTCTCAGCCTAAGCTACCCTCACAAGGTGGTGGCTGTGAGGATTCAGTAGACGAGGGGGGGACTGATGTGAAAAGCCACTTTGGGTCCCCGGCCAGGGAGGATAGTGGGTTATAAAAAAAAAAAAATGGAACTTCCAGGTTCAGGAGCAGTGTACTTCGGAACTCTGGTTGATGGGTGGGGATGACAACAGTGGGAGGGAATGGCTTCTGGCCCTCTTTTTGAAAATTATTCTTATTCTTGTTCTTGTTCAGTGGACTGATATCCCGTCCACCTCACAAGTGGGCTCAAGGACGGTCACAACAGTTACAATACAAACACAGTAGTACATCCAAATACAAGTACAAATTCATACAAAGTTAAAGTTCCTAAAAACAGCACCAAATGGCAGAAAATTTCAGTTCCCAGGAACCAAGGGTGCCCTCAGTGCTGGGCAAATGCTGACAAAAGACAAGGACCCCCTCAGCAGATGCCGTGGCGATCTCTCGAAAGGGCAGCTCACCCGGGCAGTGTGGGCAGGGGAGGCCAAAGTGGTGAGAAGTCCACGGCCTCAGCCAAAGGCCTGGCGGAACAGCTCCATTTGACAGGCCCTGCGGAACTGCATTAAATCCCCCAGGGCCCTGATCTCCAGTGGGAGCGTGTTCCGCCAGGGCAGAGAAGGCCCTGGCCCTGGCCAAGGCTCAGCAGACATAATTTGAGCCAGGGACTGCCAGCGGATGTCGCTTGGCAGAGCGCAAAGCTCTAAGGGACACACGGGGGAAGAGGTGGTCGCGCAGATATGTCGGTACCAAGCCGCCTAGGGCTTTAAAGGTTTGTACCATAACCTTGAACTGGATCCCATACTCAATTGGCAGCCAGTGCAGTTGGCGTAACACCGAGGGTTGCCAGGTCCCTGACCTGCTTTTAGCAGGGGGAGAAGCTCTATCTGGTGATGGACGGATGGACGGACTCTGCCCCAGAAACTGTGGACAGGGCACTGGGGGCTAAAACAGAGCTGGCTGATGTTAAATCCAACAGGGATGGAGGTCCTGTACCTGGGCCGTGGGGGTGGGTGGGTTTGGGCCTGGCTCTCCTCCTTTTCCCATGGTCAGGGATAGAGGGTGGCGCTAGGCGAGAGACTCCGCGGCACCTGCTAGAACATGGTGTGCCGCAGGGGGCGGTCCTCCCGCTGATGTTGTCGATGCGCCCCCCCGCCCAGCTTGTCTAATAACCCGACCTGGCAGGGTTCCAGTGTTAAAGAGTGTAGCGCCCTTAGAAACAGTGTAGCGCCCCTTTGCTGCTTCCAGTTGTTGCCAGACTAATGTTCAGAAAAGGCACTCAACCAGATTAAATCCCACAAATAATCTTCCTAGGAGATGAAGACCAGATGACACCTTTGCCCCTGTCTTCTCTCATCCCTCCAAAGGAGCAGCTTGACAAATACTATCGATACACCGGCTCTCTGACGACCCCTGGCTGCAATGAGGATGTCATCTGGACCTTATTTGAGGAGCCCATTAAACTTGGCTTGGCACAGGTGGGTCAAACCACAAGGGCCACAGCTCCTTAGGGCGGGGCCAGCCTGTAGCTGCTCCTGCCTGGCCCTCAGGTTCCCTTTTCTTTTATATCAGCAGCTTTCACGCAAATCAATAGCGCCACCTGCTGGTGGTCAGCAACCTCATGGCGCAGTTCAGTGCAGTTTAGCGCTGTCCAATTAACTCCAAACAGAGAATTCCTTGTGGGGAAATCACTGCATCACTTAAAAATTATGAAATGAGGGTGGCCTTGCATTGCATGGTGTCTCAACCCTGGGCTAGTGACCCGGGCAGAGGGAAATCATCCTAGGCAGGAGAAGATGTAGAAAGAGAAATTCTTTAGCCTTGAAGATTGGGATTTAAGGGGGGGGACGACACAGACGGAACAGAACGACTCTTCTCCACCCCTCCCCCAACAGATCCAGTGGTTCCCAGGAAATAATTCTCTGATTGGCTGATGATTTGCAGGTACAAGAATTCTGGATGAAGCTCTACTTTAACCAGACCGCCAGCTTGCCAATGGAGGATAACTTTCGGCCGGCTCAGCCCCTGGGTGACCGAACGGTCTACAAGTCAGACTCAATTGCCCTCGTATCTCCAGCAAAGACGTTGCTGCTGCTCCCGGCAGCCACCTACCTCTTGCTTTCTTGTACGCAATGAAGAAGTCGATTTCCCCAAGGCACCAGTCTTGAAAATAGATGGCAGGACGCCTGCCCATACACTTACAGACACGCTTGAGAATGGAAGTCTTCTCTAGCCAGCCTATAAACTCACAGCTAAGGTGTAGATCAAGGGTAGGCTGGGGAGACTCGAGTGTCGTATGCTCTAAATTTAACTGGGTAGTAGAGCTGTAGCCATCTGCACAGCCAGGTGTCAGAAACACGGCAAAGGGGGGGGGGCGCGGAATGGGGTCTAAACCAAATCCCTAAAACACAGATTTGCATCTGTGTAATTGTATAAGTAATTGTAGTCCACAGCCTGGCCTGAGATTGGTTTGCAAAGTGCACCTTTCTCTGGGTTACTATTCTTTCTTTGCACCAAGGCGATGTAAGAACAGCGACCCACATTGGTCTTTTTAATTTAAAAAAAATGGAAACGTAGTCTCTTTATGCTTGAAATGCTGGGTCCTGCTGCCTTTAGAACTACCCTCGCTGGCACGATGTGTCCGTTTTCTACGCACGGCCACGCTCGTGACAAACGCAAGGGGGCTTCCCCACACCTTTAACGGCGGAGAAATTATTTTCTTACTTGGCTCTAATCTAATAGCAAAAGGCTTTCTTTCAAAAAAAGGGAACTAAAGAGAAAACGAATCAATTCCGAAAGAAACGAAATGAATATTTATATATTCAAGATGGATTCACAAGACTGTATCTGTATTTTTATATTAATTAAAAGCTTCGGTGGGGAGGTGTTTTGTTTTTGGTCCAGGGAGCAAAAAATAAACGAGTAAATGAAAGAATGCCACTGAATCCTGGTTTCTTTCACTCTGCATTCCTATTTGCCGATACTTGGTGCACAATAACAGCCCAGCTGGATTCAGGTGGGTCGCCATGCCAGTCTGAAGCAAGAGAACAAAGCCGGGATCCGGAGGCGCCTTGAAGAGCAAGAAGTGTGCATCCAAATCCACTTAGAGTGGCAGGTGAGGTTCAGACTTCTAGCCGGAGAGTGAACAGCAAATTAACATGCAACATGATGATGTTCAAGATATGCAAAGTGAAGACTAAATAATAATTTAATTTTGTTCAACGAAATAACAAGTTATGGTTACGAGGTCAACAGTTGTAAAGCGATAAATATGTCAAAATAGCAGATGTCCAAAGGTGTCGGGCTCTTTTTGTAGCAGGAGCTCCTTTGCATATTAGGCCACCCCCCCCTAATGTAGCCAATCATCCAAGAGCTTAGAGTAGCCCCTGTAAAAAGAGCTCTGTAAGCTCTTGGAGGATTGGCTACATTAGGGGGGGGGTGGCCTAATATGCAAAGGAGTTCCTGCTACAAAAAGAGCCCTAATTGTGGGAAGTAACTGAGAATCTAAATTCTCTCTTCTCGGGCGCGGAGGGCACTTAACAGCATTTTTCGAGGGGGATGCATTTGAAAAAGTGTGCTTTGCACACGAAAGCTCATAGCTTGAATAAACCTTTGTTGGTCTTAAAGGTGCCCCCACTGGACTCTACATTTGTTCTACTGCTTCAGACCAACAGGGCTGACCAACTGGATCTAAAATTAAACTTTGTGAGCCCAGCTGGAGAACACCTGCTTGGCATGCAGAAGGTTTCTAAGGTCAATCCCCATTGCTTCCAGTTAACAGATCTCAGGGAGTACAGCTGACGAGAGCCACCGCTTGAGACTCTAGAGAGCAGTTGCCAGTCAGCAGCCCCCTCCCCCCAATGCCTGGTTTGGTATAAAGCAGCTCCTGGTGCCCAAGAGCTACACGAACCAGCCCCTCGTATTTCCAATTCTTGTGCCTTGCTTAAGAATTGATAAGTAGCTGCAGATCTCGAATCCTAGACCACAGACCTCCACCATGCACACGTCCCTGACAAAGAAACATAGCTTTATAAAGACCTCTGCTCCCCTCAATAAACACATACACACACCCAAAAGCAGCAATTCAGCCCCAAAAGGAAATCCCAAACCCTGATGTCCCCAGTTGCCTCTCCAAGGGCTAATGGCACGTAGATGCTGAGCTGGGATCACACGTGCCCTGGTCAGCCATGGAGATTTGGGCGCTGGTGCCCCGGTTGCCATGCTCCAGAGCAGCCACGTAGCCCTTTAACGTTTGGCAAGTGGAAATCGGGTCATGCTTTTTCACACCCCTGTTCTTGTCACCAAGATCACTGCTGGAGTGCACGCACGGGCACACACATGTTATTATGCATTACAATGCAAAACTTTCTGGCTGACTGCTGGTTTTATGTATCATTTTCTTTGCATATTTAAAAGGCCAAAATGTGCTTATTTTTTTTGTTTAAGGATATGGTTTTGAAAAGCACATATGCTTTGCAGTGAATTGCCGACAGTTCAAAGTATGTTTCAGCATCTGCCCTGCATGAAATGGCAAGGTTGTGCAGTGCACTGCACCACTGGTGTGTATGTCTCCATGCAGGGGGCAAGGTCCACCCACCACCAATTGAATATGTTGCTTCCAGAACATGAGGGGAGGGGCCTGAACCCTAAAGAACAGCATCTCTTACCAAGGCTGTTTCCACACAGGCTGTTAGCTCTGCCTTGTCTTGATCATAATGCAATTCTCCACTGCCTGGGTTTCCCCCTGCCTCACAACACTTTCCCCCAAGCCTAGTTCCCGATGATCTTTCCAGGAAGACGGTCACAACATGGGTGAGAAGGAGCAGAGTTTTAGACCACGCCACCCACATCCAGCACAATCTTCTCTCCATTTTCCCTCATGGTCAATGTTTTTACACCCTACACTAGCTGGCTTTTTGCAGGTAGGTTTGATTTTTAACCAGTCATCAGCCTATCGCTATAGCACCATAATACTATGGCAATATAACACTATAGCAATATATTACCAATTCAATTTTTTTTTAAAAGCAAAAAGTATTTCATTGGGGGTAGGGGAATGGCAGGTACAAGGAGAAATTTAGGAAGAGGGTAGGGAATATCCCCACACACAGAGGTGCTGTTTTCACTGCAAATACTTCAAGCACCACTCCCTTGTGGAAGCAGTCAGGGAACACCTTACAAAGGCAGCTGCCTCCCCTGGGGAAAAACCAAGACACTGGTTGACCTAGGAGAGAGACCAGGCCATAGGGCTTGGCCTTGGGAAATAGAGATGCTCCAGGCACACCCAGTGGCCTCCTCTCAGCGCTCAAATTACCAGCAACCTGCAAAATATAAGGGACAGAGAAGAGGGCTGGTCTCCCCCACAGCTCCTGCAAAGTTTAAAAAGCAAGTATAGCAAGATCAGATAATTCATGGCTCTCTAAGAAGCCGGGAAGCCGGGTTTCCCCATTCAGCCTCTGCATTTGGGTTGCCAGGTTCTCCACGGCCACTGGTGGGGGATAAGCATAAGCATTTATTGTGTTAGCCATAAGCCATAACAAAGTTACGGAACATTCAAATACAGCAGTGAAATAGTATAAAAGATACATTAAAAAGTAAAACCCGGAATCACATACATGAAAGGTTAAAATGGCCTGCGTATTATAAGAATCACCGCTATGGTGCCACCCTGCCTCTAATCTTTTTGGCCCCAAGGGCAAAAGAGGGAGATGCTACAGGATACAAACTCGTCGGTATCTGATAACAAAAATGCTATCTTCTCATTTTCAGAATACGCTTTTATGGTAAATAATGGGCAGGCTAAGATACAGTGAGGAAGGTTCTCAATGGCAGCGAGCCCCAAATACATGCACTATGTCCTGTTGGAATTTGAACATATCGACCCTCCCGCAATGCTGCGTACACTGTTTGAAAACGCAAGGCAGTGAAAGACATCCTGAGGGATGAGGGGCGGGGGATGAGGGGGTGGGGTTGCCAGATCCAGGCTGGGAAACTCCTGGAGATTTGGGGGTGGAGCCTGGGGAGGACAGGGACCTCAGTGGGATACAGCGCCACAAAGTCCACCCCCCCCCCAGCATCCATTCTCTCCAGGGGGACTGATCTCTGTCATCTGGAGTCGAGCATCCCTATATTAGCAATGCAAGCAATTACACTGGAGAGGAAGAATGGAGGCTGTGTAGATGCCTCCCACTCCCATGGAATATGACTGCAAAACAAAGACAATAGAGAGCGGGGACCCCCCCCACACACACACACTCTGCTTTGACTTCAAGTACCTTAAAACAGCAATTCCCAGCCTTTTTGGTACGGTACCGCATCTGGGGAGGGTGGTATATAAATCTAATAAAATAAATAAAATAAACAAGCCCAAATTTACTTTACAGAAGTGGGGCCCACTTTGGGTTGCCAAGCTCCAGGTGGTGGCTGGAGATCTCCCGGGATTACAACTGATTCCCAGGCAACAGAGATCAGTTCACCTGGAGAAAATGGCCGCTTTGGCATCACACACTGTTGAAGTCCCTCCCCTCCCCAAACCCCGCCCTCCTCAGGCTCCACCCCCAAAATCCCCAGGAATCTCCCAACCCGGAGCTGGTGACCTAAGACCCACAGGTTAAAAGAGTGCCCTAAAAGGAGTTTGAGCTAGATCATCAGTCTTCAAAGTGATGGGTCATGACCTCAGCAGAAGAGATTGGGTTTATACCCCGCCCTTCACTCAGAGTCTCAGAGGGGTTTACAATCCCTCTTCCTTCCCCTCCCTACAACAGACAACTTGGCTGCGATCACACACACTACGTAATCCACTTTCGATCCATTTTCAGTGCACTTCCCAACTGGATATTACTGTGTGATTCAAAAGTGCACTGAAAGTGGATTGAAAGTGGATTATTTAGTGTGTGAAATCGCAAAGGTAGGAGGGGCTGAGAGAGCTCTTTCGAGGACTGCTCGTGAGAAAACAGCTCTGAAAGAACTTGTGTCTGACCCAAGGTCACACCAGCAGCTGCGAGTGGAGGAGTGGGGAATCAAACCCGGCTCTCCCAGATTAGAGTCTGCGCAGTTAACCACGACACCAGACTGGTTGCACCCCAGCTTCAGGTGTGTATGTAAAGTGCCATCAAGTCACAGCCAACTTCTAGTGACCCTGTAGGGTTTCCAAGGCAAGAGGTGAACAGCGGTTGTTTGCCATGGCCTGCCTTGGCATAGCAACCATGGACTTCCTTGGTGGTCTCCCATCCAAGGACTAACTGGGCCAATGCTCCTTAGCTTCTGTCTGACACTCCCCCAGCAGCATGGCCACCATTCTCTTTCAGATTGTTCTCAGGGTTTGCCCCACATCTGTGGCCTAATCAGTTAACGCATTCAACTGTTTGTGGAATGACCAGAGGTTTGAGTACAGCCTGGGATGCTAATTGTGTCTGGAGAATGCCAAGCCTGGACTTATCCAGGTGGTCAGCTGTGTTGGTCTGAAGCAGTAGAACAAATTTTAGAGTCCAGAAGCACCTTTAAGGCCAACAAAGGTTTATTCGAGGCAATGCTCCCTCTAAGCTGTGGAGTCTTGTGAGCAAAAATTCTACTTTGTGAGCTCCTGGCATTAAAGTTGGGAGCAAGCAACTTGGCTACTGCATAAATTAGTTTGCTCTGGAGCCCTCCTTCCTGAGCTAAGACAAAAATGTGTGAGGTTAAAAACCTGTGAGCGAGCTCACACTAACTCAACTTAGAGGGAACACTGATTCGAGGTATGAGCTTTCATGTGTAAGGCCCACTGTTTCAAATACACTGGAAGAGTAGGTAAGGTTCAAACTTATAGATAAGGACTTTACAGCAAATTAACAGCCTTGACTACGCGGACTCTAATCTGGGAGAACCGGGTTTGATTCCCCACTTCTCCACTTGCACCTGCTGGATGACCTTGGGCAAGCCATTGTTCTGTCAGAGCTGTTCTTGAAAAAGAGCAATTTCTGTCAGAGCTCTTGAAGTGTTGCTGTGATGACAAAACAGAGGAGGACAGATCTATGTGGTGCTCTGAGCTTTCTGGAAGAAGGGAGAGATAAAACTGAGATAGAAAGAAAAGGTTGGGAAAGAAAACACATATGGAGGAGAGGAAAAACAGCCAGAGGCAGATTAAATAGTTCAGGGAAATTCTGCGAAGACACGGTTTGGAATCAAGTCCAATGAACAGTGGCTAGGAACCAGCACAGCACTTCTGCATGTGCCCTGTCTCCTGTGCATGGGCTTTCCAGTCAGAATGGGGTTGGGAGGGTGGGTGGACCGCCAGTGCCCCGCATTGCTCCCTTGGCTCCTTCCTCAGCAGAAAAGAAAATCTGAAATGAGGTTCCTCCTGATACAGATTTTGCTCCACCAAAAACCTCGGGGGGAACCTCCTTTCAAGAAACTGCCATAGGAGCCAGTGATGTCAGCTGAATGACTGCATCGTTCAGAATACGCAACTTAAAACAAAGCCGGCAAAGTTGCAGAGGAATAACTGCCCAGTGAAAACAATGCAGGCACCCCCAGTCTGCATCCACGCTTTCCCCTCTCTCTGTGACTGGCGAAGCGGAGGGTGAACTCCGAGGCCAAGAATGAGCTTCCCGTGTTGATGTTGGACGCCTGCCTTCTCCCTGGCCGGGTGACACGCACACGTGGGCCATTCTTCCGAAAGTATGTTTAGACTTCGGTCCACAGCCTGGAGAGCCCAACTTGAGGAGGCAACCAGCACGTTTATTTTATAAGGAATAAACTTCCTGATCTGGGCTATTCTGCTGGCGCCAATTTGGGCCTTCGAAGTTTAGGTTGTCTGTGTGCATTGCCTCTTGTTTCCGTTGGGCGTTTCCCCCCCAATAACTCCCAAGTTCCTATACCCTGTGAGACACAACTTGAACCAGGGGTGAATCAACTCTCTCATTCCCATTGTTAAAGCAGAGATGGGCGGCCAGGGAAAGACCAGGCCTTTCTGGACAAGCGGCCATAAGAAGCGGCTTATACTGAATGAGACCATGGGTCGTCAGGGTCAGTATTGCCTACTCGGACTGGCAGCAGCTCTCCAGGGTCTCAGGCTGAGGTCTTACAAGCTCTACCCTACTCATCCCAATTGTTCAAGGTGGAAGCCAGGGAATTTTTATATATATAAGGCCACAATGTCTGTTTTTCTACTTTTCTGTTATAGACCTTGCAAACACAATTTAGTTCATTTTCTCTATCTATCTATCCATCTATCTATTGGATTTCTATCCCACCCTTCCACTCAAGCAGGTTCAGGGCAGCAGATAAAAGTTAGAAACCATTTTGGAATAATTACAATTAAAAACGTACAAAACCCAGCTTAACATAATACAAGATGGTGAGCTGATAATTTAACGACACGCCCCAGGTGCACATAGCCTGTGTGTGCCTTGAAGGGCTAACATAACTGAACAGTGGGCAAGTACCACCACCTATGGCACAGGCTGAGATAGTGCACCACATAGAGGGTTGGATTGGAGCAGGGGAGGCTGATGTAATTAGACACCCGCCTCCTCAACCAAAGCCCTTGTGGAAAGAGCTCCGTTTTACATGCCCAGCAGAACTATAATAATTCCCACAGGGCCTGGATCTCACTTGGGAGTGTGTTCCACCAGGCTGGAGCCAGAGCTTTCTGGTCAAGGCTAAGCGGATGTCTTTTGGGCCAGGGATTACCAGGAGCTGTTGTTCTTCCAGCATGAAAGCATTCCAGCCAGACACTGGGCAACATAGCATAAGCAAACCTTAACACAAGTATGCCAGACCACTTACTAACCAGTAGCCCCAGTTATCGTTCTTTGCCCCATGGAGTCAGGTGGTCTCTCCCATCCAACCAAAGGTGGTCTTCTCAGGAACCTTCCAGAAGATGCTAGCTTCTGCTCCCCCTTTTCCCCTCCCATCATGGTATACCAGCAAGTCCAGGCTCCCGTGATGTACCCAATTACCAGGAAGGAGGAGCGGGCAGGCTTAATCCTTCCTAAGGTGGGTCCAGTGCCCAGTAGAGGTCAGGGGTCCCAGCCTCTCCCTCATGTGGCACAGAAAGGTGTAATGAAGTAGGAGAAGCCAGCTCTGGGGAGGAGCCAGACTTCGATACAGAATATTGCAGGAGTTCCTGCTCTGGGCTGAGGCTGGCAGCTGCAGGGTGTGGTGCAGCTAATTCATGGTGACCCTGTAGGGTTTGCAAGGCAAGAGACATTCAGAGGTGGTTTATCGTTTCCTGCACTGTACTCCCTTGGGAAGGAGTATCCTTGCCCATCCCTCTTTCCTGGTAATTGGGTACGTCATGGGAACCTGGACTTGCTGGTATACCATGATGGGAGGGGGAAAGGGGGAGCAGAAGCTAGCATCTTCTGGAAGGTTCCTGAGAAGACCACCTTTGGTTGGATGGGAAATACCACCTGACTCCATGGGGCAAAGAACCTCTTTCCTTCTCTGCTATTTTGATAGCCCCCCGATAATCCTTTCCCACCTGCTTCGGCTCACCAAATCAGTTTTCCTGTTTGTGTGTGTTAACTGTCATCGCGTCACTTCTGACTTATGGCAAACCTATGAATTAACATTCTCCAAAACATCCCCTCATTAACAGCCTGGCTCAGGTCTTGCAAACGGAGGGCCTTTGTGGCTCCCTTGATGGAGTCCGTCCGTCTCATGTTGGGTCTTCCTCTTTTCCTGCTGCCCCTCCACTATTCCGAGCATTGTTGCCTTTTTCCGTGACTCTTTCTCACCATGGGTGCGTTCAGACAGGAAGCTAATCCTGCCATTAGTCCGTCTCTAATTTGATCCTAATTGTTTAAATCCATCGTTGCACGACCAGACAGCCCCCCGTGAATTGTCTTACTGTGCACTGCCTCCACTGTGGATTGTTCAGACGGCGTCCACTGAAGGAGGCATGCGCAGTGGGGGGTTTTTTAAAAAGAAAAAGAAAGTTTGTGCAAGCGCATAGGTGTGACATCGCGTCCTTGTTTCTCTGCGCATGTGAAAAATTGAGATTTTTTTAAAATGGCGCCCATTTGGGATGGTCTGACGTCAGACCATCCTGAACGGGCGCCATTTTTTAATTGCACGCTAGAACGATCAGACGGGGGAAAGTCCATGAATGGCCCATCGGGAACCGAAAACTCCAGTTTTAAAGTACTACCTTTTTAATACGGCTCCGAAGCGCAGCAAAACGGGATGCTCATGGACGAGGTATGTTTCCTAGATGTTGCTGTCTGGAAATTACATTTAAATCCACCAGGCACTCGTGCATGGCGCAGATCTAAAGAGCCATCTGAGCGCACCCTATGTAACCAAAGTACAATGGCCTCGGTTTAGTCACTTAGGTCAATTTTTCTCGCATCATTCTTCTTGAAGGAAATGGTGGCCAAAATGTGTCCATGTGATCTAGTGTTAAATCCAGACACAGGTAACCTTTTGTGTGTTCGTCAATGATTAGGGCCAGTTGCAAAGTCTGATATACCTCAGATCTGGGCTGGGCATGAATTGGATTTCAGAACTTGAGACCGCAGGGGCCGCACCTCAAAATCTCATAAGAAGAACATACAAAAGTCCACGCCAGGCTTCAGTTTTGCAGGGCCAGATTATATCTGATGAACAAACACTCACACAGAGGGCACATTTTACGACTGCATTGGTTGTAAATGACATGACAATATTCATCTTTATACCAATGCCGTCGAAGTATGTTCCAGGTAGCCAGCCATGTTGGTCTGAAGCAGCAGAACAAATTTAGAGTCCACTGGGGCCCCTTTAAGACCAACAAAGGTTTATTGGAGGCATGAGCTTTCGTGTGCAAGACCCACGTTTTCAAATAGATTGGAATGGCAGATGAGGTTCTAAACTTCTAGACAGGTGTCAGACTCCCATCGCATCAACGATGCACACACTTATGGAAAAGGTTTTACTTTATTTGAAGCAATAGGTGCATAACAGGATCACTGTTCAGAATGAGGCAAAAGCATGGAACTCAATAGATTATAGTAAATTCAAAAAGCTGAGGCCCAATTGCGGGGGTTCCCACGTGCGCCATTGAGCCTGGGAAGCAACGCTCCTAGGTAACCATAACGTATTTGCTTCTCATGGATAATACCATGAGATCACAACCACCTGCGGCCTTGAGAGATACGGATGTTCCTGCAACTAGGCAATTAAGTGCTTCAACAGGCATACATGGGAAAGTGAAAGCAGACAAGCGCATACATAGAGGACTGATAAGCGCATACCTAGAGAATAGAAAAACACACTGGCAGCTTGCTGACAACAGGGATTTAACAGCAAATTAACATGTAACGTGATGATATTTAAGTTATGCAAAGTGTAAAACTAAATAACAAGTTAAGGTTCTAACATCAACAGTTGTAAAGCAATAAATATGTCACAATAAATGTCTAAAGGTGTTTTTTCTAATTGTGGGAAGTAACCAAATCTTAATTATCTCCTCTGAGGTGTAGAGGGCGCGTGGAGGGCACTTAACCGTATGTTTTGAGCTGGATGTAATGTTGTCAGCAGACATTCATTCAGTATTCTAACATACTATTCTGAAAAAGAAATACACTGAAATATAGAGGATTTATAGTCCTTCTTGTTGAGAATACATATGTGAGGACGGGATGAAGAAAACTGTGACTGAATCGCTTGCTGCACAAAGGTGGTGGCAGAGGGAGAGGGTGACTGTGCTTGGCAAATGGCTATGACAAAGCTTCAGTGATCCATGCAATGGTCACTTCCAGGTTAGACTACTGTAACTCGCTTTGCGTGGGGCTGCCCTTGAACCTGACCCGAAAACTGCAGCTACTGCAGAATGTGGCAGCATGAGTGTTGACTGTGACGTCTGTGCAGGCGCACATTCAACCAGTGTTAAGCCAATTGCACTGGCTGCCGATTGAGTATTGGATCCGGTTCAAGGTTATAGTAATGACCTTTAAAGCCCTACACTGCCAGGGGCCAACATACCTATGGGACCGACTCTCCCCATATGTGCCCTGAAGAGCTCTACGCTCAGCTGACCAACACCCCAGCTCAAAAGACATCCATTTAGCCTCGACAAGGGCAAGGGCTTTTCTGCCCTGGCCCTAGCCTGGTGGAACACGCTCCTTGTTAGTGTAGCAGGCCTGCCCACACCAGTGGTATTGGAGTTCCTAGAAGTATCCAGCGAAGTAATAGTCCAAACAGTCTTGTGTAAAACTATTTACATATTTATTTACACAAGCATTTATATCATGATACGCACCGACAGAGTGCTTCGCAATACACAGGTTCATCAGAAGGAAGGTAACTGTACAATGCATGAACACTTATATATACATATTAGCCAGTCAGATAAAGACTGCTTAGTCACTCTGACTTGGTTACACGGTACAAGACAGAACAGGACAGAACCAGTTCATTCCTGTTGAGATGACTGCCTAGAACTGTCAAATAGATCAAACTCGTCACCAACTAATGTCTTATTGCATGCAGCAAGTGAATGCGGACACTCCTCCCGTGGGGCTTATTACAGTTCCGCGGGGCCTGTAAAATGGAGCTGTTCTGCCAGGCCTTTGGCTGACGTCTAACTCCTCTCGGGCCCCCCTGCTGGCCCTGCCCCTTAGGTCATCCTGTCGCAGTGCCATAGTGACCAACAAGCATCACCAGGTTGCTACATAGGGCCACTGTAACTAGCTCCCTTCCAGAGGCACCTGAACTCCCAGAACTAGGCTGCCATCCGTTATTAGAATGTTACTATTATTTATTAACTGCTGTGCTTTAATGTTTTAATTATCGTATGTATTGTACAGGACTGTTGTGATCCACCTTCATCCTGCTTGCAGGGAAGGGCAGGATAAAAATCAAATAAATAAAATCTTATAAAATAAAAGCACCTAAGGAGGGGGCAACTGCGCCTTGAAGGTGTCTGGCACCAAGCACAGTCACCCTCTGAACATTTTAAAGAGCCCTGCCCAACAAGAAAAAAGAGGTAGAACAAATTGAGAGTCCAGCGGGACCCCTTGAAGACCAACACTGAACTTTGTTCAGTGGGAGCGGTGGCGCAGGCGGTTAAATGCCTGCTAGTAACATCCAGCTGTTACAGCTGTTCGAAACCCGCCGCGGCTAGAGTGAGCACCTGGCCCTTGTCCCAGCTCCCGCTAACCCAGCGGTTCAAAAGCACCAAAATAGTCCCAATTCAGTGTTCTAGGACTTCACTTACTTAAACATCCAACTATCTGCTGTCACCCACCCCGAACACACATGTCATGAAATGGGCTGCCAACCTCCAGGTGGGGCCAAGAGGTCTCCCAGTTATCCCAGTTATCTCCAGACTACAGAGCTCAGTCCCTCTGGAGAAAATGGCTGCCTTGGCGGATGGACTCTACAAGTCCCTCCTCTCTCCTGTCCCTCCCTCTTCAGGCTCCATCCCCAAACCTCCAAGAACTTTCTAACTGCCACCTGGAATTTCCAACTTTCCAACTGTCACCTATGTTTGCTTGTTTTTTTGGGGGGGGAATGTTACTGGGGGGGGAAAGAATTTTCCAACTTGGAGTTGGCAATCCTAGCCAAGACCACAGAAAAGCATTTCCCAGATTCCTCCACAGAACTCAACTGAGTTCCTTCAACAAGGATGGGTTCAATGCACAGGGTTGCCAGCTCTGGGCTGAGAAATTCCTGGAGATCTGGGGGTGGAGGCTGCAGAGGGTGCCATTTGGGAAGCAGAGGGACCTCAGCAGGGCATAATGCCCTAGAGTTCACCTTTTAGAGCTCCCATTTTCTCCTGGGGTACTAATCTCAGTAGTCTGGAGAATACCACCACCAGGTGGTGGATGGAGATTTCCTGGGATTACTGATCTCCAGGAGAGGGGTGACATGATTGAGGTTTATAAGATTATGCATGGGATAGAGCAGGTAGAGAAAGAGGTACTTTTCTCCCCTTCTCACAATCCAAGAACTCGTGGGCACTCCATGAAACTGCAGAGCGGTCGGGTTAGAACGGATAAAAGGAAGTACTTCTTCACCCAAAGAGTGATTAACGCTTGGAATTCACTGCCACAGGAGGAGGTGGCGGCGGCTACAAGCATGGACGGTTTCAAAAGGGAACTAGATAAGCATATGGAGCAGAGGTCCATCAGTGGCTATTAGCCACAAGGTATAGATAGGGGCTCTGGGGCAAGTGATGCTCTGTCTTTTTGGTGCTTTTTTTGGGGGGGTCAGCAGTGGGAGGGCTTCTAGTGTCCTGGCCCCACTGGTGGACCTCCTGATGGCACCTGGTATTTCTGGCCACTGTGTGACAGAGTGTTGGACTGGATGGGCCTTTGGCCTAATCCAACACTGGCGTCTCTTATGTTCTTATCAGTTCACCTGGAAAAAATGACCATTTTGGAAGGTGGACTCTATGCCATTATCCCTACTTAGGTGCCCCCCCAAACCCTCCCTTTCTCAGGCTCCATCCCCAAATCTCCAGGTATTCCCCAGCCTGGAGCTGGCAACCCAAGTTGGGCTTAACACAGGATGCAGCCAGCGCTAAGCATCACCACACACCCATGACCAAGTGAAGAATGGCAGAGGGGAACATGTGGCAGAGGGGGTCTCAACATGAGGCGAGAGAAGATGGCTGCCTCTGCGGTGGATTGGGGTTCTGTCAAGGGCAGCGCTGAAAGAGAACAGCAGACGTGAGCCATGGGCACATTGAGGGTTACCAGTGTGTGGTTTTAAACCTGCTTGGTCAATGGGCAGGGCTCAGGGTGGCTCAATGTACACAACGAGATACAGACTCAGGTGGTAGGGCCTAGTGGGCCCTGGAGGTCAGGGGGAAGAACCTGGGAAAGTTTGGCGCAGGAACAACAGCCATTAATATTGATGCTCCACTCGGAAAGGAATCTGGCGTTCACAGTGGTGATTTTAAGGAATGTTATGTTTTGTGTTATATGGATAGCCTGAATTGCAGAATGAGCCAGAGCTTCAGTCACAAGCTCCATAGATTCGCAGTATTCTAAAATCAACAGTCTGATTGGCTGCCGTGTGCAATGGACCAATCGGGGAAGACTATGACTTTTGGCGGGAACAAACCCTATTGGTCCTAAGCGTTCACTTATGATTGGACCTTACTGTTCAAGGGGGTGTGGTTTTGCCAGTTCCAAACTGTATATAAGTTGGGGTTGTTCTGTGTGTTGTCGTCGTCGTGTTCTGTTCTAATAAACTGAAATTATTGGCTGGAGAAAAAGCTGCCTGACCTCAAGTTACAACAAAAACGTATCTGTAGCAGCCCTGACCTAGATAGCCCAGGCAAGCCTGATCTTGTCAGATCTCGGAAGCTAAGCAGGGCCGACCCTGGCAAGGACTTGGAAGGGAGACCTCCCAGGAATACCAGGACTGGGATGCAGAGACAGGCAACATCAAAGCCACCTCTCTGAAACGTTCTAGCCCAACTAGGGGTTCCCAGAAGTCACCATGACTTCCAGGCTCGCAAGCACACACACACACACATACACAAATACAAAAATAAATAAATTCCAAAGATGACACTTGCCCTACTTCTTCACAAGTGTCCAAAATATATCTTTCAGACAGGCTTTAATGTAAAATGTTATGTATTTGTATGTGGATAGCTTCAATAACAAGCTCCATAGACTCGCAGGATCCTAAAATCAACAGCCTGATTGGCTGCCATTGTGCAATGGACCAATCAGGAAAGACTATGACTTTCGGTGGGAACAAACCCTATTGGTCCTAAGCACTCACTTGTGATTGGGCCTTACTGGTCTAGGGGTGTGGTTTAGCCAGTTCCACACTGTATATAAGTTGGGGTTGTTCTATGTATTGTTGTGTTGTGTTGTGTTGTGTTCTAATAGACTGAAGTCCCTGGTTGAAAAAAGAGCTGCATGATCTCAAGTTACAACATAAAACTTGGGTTGCCAACTCCAAGTTGGGGAATTCCTGGGCAATTTTGGGGCCAGCGGGATTTGGGAAGCGGAGGGACTTCAGCAGAGTATAATGCCATAGAATCCTTATTCCAAAGCAGCCATTTTCTCCCGGGGAACTGATCTCTGTGGCCTGGAGATCAGTTGTAATCCCAGGAGATCTCCAGCCACCACCTGAGGATTGATAACCCTATCTGTCACTCACTTTCAGGCGGAAGAGACAAAGATAGGACTGTTAGAGAATGAGATTGATATTTGCTTTATGAACTATTTATTGCTACACACAATGGACTGTGCACACACACATAGGCTCAGAAGACTGTACACTATAAGTCACCCGTTGTGATGCCACACATAGAAGGTGCATGCACATGCCTTACATGTAAATAAGGTTTCAGCTACACAGTTACCCAGCCTGGTGAAGAAGCACACACCTCCATTATTGTGGACAATGAGAAACAACAACTCTGAGAAGAGACAGCCCCATTACAGAACTGTTTGTGGTCACGTACCACCCATCACTGCGTTGTTCCTGAGAAGGCATTTCGTGCCAAAGGGACATTTGGTTTTCAATAGAATGGCCAACTTCATCAGCACTACAATGAAGTTTCCTGACGCCAAGGTTTCACACCTGCCCAGATGCCATACTCTGAGTAAGGTCTTAGATTACAATATTGGCCACTCCTTTTAGGTAACCACCCCTCCCTCCATGCAACCAATAGGATTGTTTTTGGGACGGACTATCCTTATCTGCTTTTACTCCCTTTGAGTCCCACTTACTATCCCCAACCCTTGCCTCTACTTTGATCTCTTGATCTGCAGTCAAGAGACCCCCACAGAGTCTTCGAAAAGTGTTCAGGACTGAAGGTGAACATGGCTAAATCAGAAATTATGTATCTCAATGTGACTAAAGAGGAAAGGGAACAAATACATGCGATCACTAAAATTGGAATGGGCACCAAAAAATTCAGATATTTAGGGATTGTATTACATTGATAAAATATCAGAGAATAACTATAACAAGGTCTGGAAGAAAATAGAAAAATATATGAAAAAGTGGAAAAATAAAATAATGAATATATCTACTAGAATCAAAAGTGTCAAAATGTTTTGGTTACCTAGATTAATATATCTCTTCCAGACAATACCGTTAAGGAATCTATACCAAAAAGCTGGACCAATGGAACAGAGCGATTAGGGATTGGATTTTTGGCAGTAAAAAATGCAGAATACAGAGAAGGATCATTTATAGCCATAGATCGGAACTGGGATGGGGAGTAAAAAGAAAATAAATGGTGTGAACTATTGAGATCAAAGGGATACTACAGGATGAGAGATTTATTTAGAGGAGGTACTCTAATACCAGCACAGGAATTAACTGAGGAGGTAGGTAGACAATATTGGTTAAAAACTATAGGTCTGCATAGAATGATTAAACAAGCTAATGAAAAAGGAAACATTTGGACAGAGGAACCGATAGAAGAAATATATAATAGGATGCAAAAAGTCAAACAAGGATTAGCAGGATATATTTACAAGAAAATGATATCCAATAAAGATAAGGCGATATTATATCTACAGAAAACATGGGACAAGGAAGGTCAGATATCTGTAATCGATGCAAATAAAATAATGAAGGGAATAGAAGAAACCAAAATTATTAAATTTAATGAATTGGAACATAAATTTATTACAAAATGGTACAAAACACCAGCACAGATAGCAAACATGTTTCCAGGATCGAGCTCTATGGGTTGGCATTGTAAACAATTTAAGGGCTGGTTCTCCCATATGTGGTGGGAATGTCCAGAGATAAGAGTCTTTTGGTTAAAAATAATACAAATTATAAAGAAAATATGTAAAATCTCATTGAATGTAGACTTCAAACTAATGTTAACGGGTATAATATTAGGAAATAAGGCAGTTAATAAGGAAACCCAGGCTATACTCAAAGCTATGGTGTTAGCAGGCAAGGCAGTGATAGCTCTGGGCTGGAAGGATAAGAGTAAATGGACAATAGATATCTGGCACGCCTATTTGTTTGAATTTGTGCAGTCGGACATCATCGAGAAGCTGCGCCAGAAGACCACATGGGAGGATAAAGCTGAAGAAATTAAAACTAGATGGAAGATCTATTTAAAGTGGATAACATCGGAAGGAAGACAGGACATTCGGTGGAAGATTCAGACTTTGAGCCCGTGGCTGTGAATGGAGGACCAACAAACAAGGGGTAGAGGGAGGGGGGGGGATTTAATGATTTATGTAAAGCCAGGAGATAAAAGATATGATGTAATATACAGAAAACTTACAAAAATAAACGTATTTTTTTTAAAAAGAAGAAGAAGAAGCAGAACATGGCGCTCCATCCCGTACTCCCAAACCGGAGGGTCCCTTTGATATTGCCTGCTTATGTCATCCATGCAATGAAAAAGATTAAGAATTGCCCATTCTCAGTGGTCATCCCCCTGTGGTTCTGCATGACTCATTGTTCGAGATGTGCCTCAGCTGGAATGAGCCATACCAAGTGCAGACTTCTACAGAGCCGTAACAGGCAGCATTCACCTCTGCTGCACTGAACGATCCAGTCACAACTGATGCCCTCGCAGGTCAGAACTACCGAACCCCAGACAGAGGCAGGTTGGATGGAGGAAAGTTCAGAACGGATACTCCTGGAGAGACTGAGTGGGCAGACTCTTTTGTTTAGGCAGGGGAGGGACTTCAGCAGAGTATGCCACAGAGTCCACCTTTCAAAGCAGCCATTTTCTTCAGGGGAACTGATCCCTGTGGCCTCTTCTGTAGGTGGGTGCTTTCCTAACAGGATATGTTCCCAAGGACGCTACTCCGCTCCAGCACACACCTTGTGAATTGCTGCCTTCATAAAGCATAACAGATACTCCCAATTTTAGTAGGTGAATATTCCAAGAAGATAACAGCCCCATCTATGAGACAGCAACCGGTCAAAAGATAAGATGTCCTGTACTGTCTTGAAACAACTGAGATACGCAGAATTTAGAGGGGGCAGAGTTTACACCATAAACCATAAATTGCTTCTGGTTGCTCTCATTTCATGGTTTCATCCATCATCGTAAAAACCCTAAAGATTCCCTGGTGCAATTCTTCAATATCATAGAAAGCAGAAGTGGCAAAGAATCCCAGCTATCCCCCCCCCCCAATACTGAGGAAGAAAACAGCCACAAATCTCTCCCACCATTAGGCTAAACATACACAACAAAATCCCATCAGCCATATTTTTAAAAAAGGAGACATTCTGTCCTGCACACTGGCCAGCTGGTTCCTCTGGAGGGCCAACAACAGGGCATCAAGGCCAAGGCCTTCCCCTGATGCTGCCTCCCGACACTGGCATTCAGCGTCTGATTGCCTCTGGACATGGAGGTTCCCTTTATTTTTTACATTATTCATAGTCCGCCTTTCTCACTGCGACTCAAGGTGGATTACACAGCGTATGTCAATGCAGCCAATAGGATGGGACATCCAATAAGCAGCATAGCAGGATTAAGGGGCCGTGGTGGCTCAGAGGTTAAGATGCTGAGCTGCAGACCGGAAGGTCGGTAGCTCGGCAGTTCGAGACCCTGGTGCTGCGTGACAAAGTGAGCTCCCGTCTCTGGCCCCAGCTCCTGCCAACCTAGCCATTCGAAAGCAAGAAATTGCAAGTAGATAAACAGGTACCACTTCAGTGGGAAGGTAACAGCGTTCCGTGCGCCTCGGCATCTAGTCATGCCAGCCACATGACCACGGAGAAGTCTTCAGACAGCGTTGGCTCTTCGACTTGGAAACGGGGATGAGCACCGCCCCCTAGAGTCAGATTCGACTGGCTTTCGAGCAAGGGAAACCTTTACCTTTAGGATTAAGATGGGGAAATTAAAACCAGAGCTGAAACAAAGCATAAGTATTAACATGGCATATGAAACCATGCAGAAATTGTATAACAGGATAACAAGTACAGCAACAGATTGCATGTACCATACACAGCAGTCCAGCCCCACAGTCTATTTCCCTTCATCAAAGAATTCTTCCTGAACCATTCCATCATAATAATGCTCTTACCTTCATAAAAATGCCTTCTGAAGTTTTGCACAGTTTGCCAGGAGAGTGGGAGGCTTCCTGACCTCTTCAGGCAGGCCATTCCATTGGGACCCACAACGGAGAGAGCACCAGTGTGGGCCACTGTTCCCTCTAAGCTGAGTGAGTGTGAGCTAGCTCACAATTTTTTAGCCTTTGGTTCACACATTTTTGTCTTAGCTCAGGAAGGAGGGCTACAGAGCAAACTAATTGATGCAGCAGCCCAATTGCTCGCTCACAACTTTAATGCCAAGTAGCTCACAAAGTAGAATTTTGCTCACAAGACTCCACAGCTTAGAGGGAGCATTGGTGTGGGTGGTTACTGATTTTGCCCATTTGCAGGTCGGCCCCTGCACAAGGCCCTACTGACATGAGTGAAGCTGTCACGGTGGAGTAGAGCAGGAGAGGGCTTTGTATATGATACCAGCCAGAGAAACAGTGGCGCCTCGGGGTGACAAAGGAATAAAAGGATTGCTAAAGGAAGCTGGGGAGGTGGCAGAGAACCTCAGTGACTTTTCCCCTCCTGTGTTCACTGTGGAAAGTGTGGGGCACATGCCCATGCCACAGCCCCTATTGTCAGGAAGGGAGTCTGAAGAACTGAGCCAAATTGAGGTGACCAGAGATGAAGTTCTAGACCTACTGGGGAAATTTAAAACCAGTAAGTCTCCTCGTCCTGATGGCATACACTCACAGAGTTCTTAGGGAACTCAAATGTGAGGTAGTTGATCTACTAATACGTCTATGTAAACTATCACTAAATTCAGAAGACTGGAGAGTAGCAAATGTGACACCAATTTTTAAAAAGGGATCCAGAGGGGAACCAGGAAATTACAGGCTAGTCCCAGGAAAATTAGTAGATACTGTAAGCAAAGATAGAATTGTTAGGCACATGGAGGGACAAAGCCTGCTGAGGGAAAATCAGTGTGGCTTCTGCAAAGGGAAGTCCTGCCTCACCAACCTTTTGGAGTTCTTTGAGAAAGTGAACAAGCATGCAGACAACGATGACCCAGTAGACATTATATCCTTGGACTTTAAGAACATAAGAAAAGCCCTGCTGAATCAGACCAGTGAGGGTCCATCTAGTCCAGCATCCTGCCTCACACAGTGGCCAACAACAGGGCATAGAGGCCGAGGCTTTCCCCTGATGATACCTCCAGGCTCTGGGATTTAGAGGCTTAGAGCATCTGAATGTGGAGGTCCCCATTAGTCACCACAACTAGTAGCCATTGACAGACTTATCCTCCACGAATCTATCTAGTAAAGGTAAAGGTTTCCCTTGCTCAAAAGCCAGTCAAATCCAACTTTAGGGTGCGGTGCCCTTTCCAAGCCGAAGAGCCAGCGCTGTCCAAAGACATTTCCATGGTCATGTGGCTAGCATGACTAGACATTAAGGCAATCTAATCTACTTTTAAAGCTGTTTATTCTTGTGGCCATCACGACATCCTCTGGCAGTGCATTCCACATTTGAATCACTCTCTGTGTCAAGTAGTATTTCCTTTAGCAATCCCCTGCTGAGCTCTGAGCAGGAGCAGGAGAGAGAGCTTCTAGAGGGGTGAGTGGTTTTTTTTTTACTTGCTTCCAGCTGAGGGGATTCAGCTGAGGATATTGTGTGGGGAAACTGTGTTTAGCAGTGTGTGGAAGCGCTTAGCGTTGTTGCAGAGTCCTGGCTGATTGAGAGAGGGAGAGGAACGGGCATTGTTTGACTGGGATTGACTGTAATTCAGTATTTAAGAAAGCACCTTGCCAGAGGCACGAGCCCAAAAAGAGCCAGAAAGATAAGGCCCTAGGCTCTTTGTCTTTCCCGTAAAGTAATTTGACTTCAATAAGAAAAACCACATAAATACCAAGGGTTTTAAAAGGGGGATTATATTTACATTTTAAAAGAATTATGAAGCCAGAATGCCAGCAGGGGGTTGGGGGCTATCCAGTGTTTTGCACGGAGTGTCACATGTATGACTATCTGCCCACTGGGCAGAAGTCTTGGGTGTGTGCTCGGTGCAAGGAGCTCCTGGTTCTCAGGGAACATGTGTGCTCCCTTGAGGCCAAGGTGGCTGACCTGGAGAAGCAGAGACAGTCAGTTAGGCACACAGAAAAGACTCTCGGGGACTTGTTAGATACGTCCCACTCTGGATCTGGCAGCCCCGCTGCTGTCAGGGAGCATGAGGGTCTATGGGAAACAGGGCACCATGCTGAGGATAAGGGGAATGTGCCCTCAGAAGGGACCTCTTCCCCAGCTGGTGAGCGGCTCTCCTTTTGCACCAAGGAACCATCCCTGAGCAGGGTGGGAGGGGGGCTCTTGGTAGTGGGTGATTCGATCCTTAGGCAGGTAGACAGCTGGGTGGCGAACCCGCGTACTGACCGTATGGTGACTTGCCTGCCTGGTGCGAAGGTAGCGGACATTACGCGTGTTTTAGATAGGCTGGTAGATAGTGCTGGGGAGGAGCCAGTGGTCGTGGTGCATGTCGGCACCAACGATGTGGGGAAATGCAGTCGTGAGGTCCTGGAGGAGAAATTTAGGATGCTGGGCAGGAAACTTAGGTCCAGGACCTCCAAGGTAGCCTTCTCAGAAGTGTTACCTGTTCCACGCGCAGGGCCGGAGAGACAGGCAGAGATCAGGAGTCTCAATGCGTGGATGAGACGATGGTGTAGGGGGGAAGGGTTCAGGTTTGTTAGGCACTGGGATACTTTTTGGAACAAGAGGGAGCTGTACAGGCGAGACGGTCTCCACTTGTCCCGAGAAGGAACCAGGCTGCTGGCACTTAAAATCAAAAAGGTGGCAGAGCAGCAGAGAGGGAGAAAAATTTCCCTTTGTCAGCTCTTTCCACCCCATGCATAATTTTATAAACCTCTATCCTGTCCCCCCCCCCTTAGTTGCCTCTTTGCTAAACTGAAAAGTCCCAGACTCCTCAGCTTTTCCGCCTAGAGAAGGGGCTCCAACCCCCTCATCATCAGAGTGATGAGAGTTTATAATCTCATCAACAGAGAGTGAGTATAAATGGGCAATTTTCTCAGTGGAGGGACGTAAGCGGTGGGATACCGCAGGGATCAGTACTTGGTCCACTGCTTTTTAACTTGTTCATTAATGATTTGGAGTTGGGAGTAAGTTGTGAAGTGGCTAAATTTGCAGATGATACGAAGTTGTTCAGGGTGGTGAAAACCAGTAAGGATTGTGAGGCACTCCAAAGGGATCTGTCAAGGGTGGGCAAGTGGCCAAGTGCAAGGTGATGCGTATTGGAGCCAAAAATCCTAAATATAAATACACATTGATGGGGTCTGAACTGGCAGAGACTGATCAAGAGAGAGATCTTGGAGTCGTAGTAGATAACTCACTGAAAATGTCGAGACAGTGTGTGACTGCAATAAAGAAGGCCAATGCTATGCTGGGGATTATTAGGAAGGGTATTGAAAACAGATCAGCCAATATAATAATGCCCCTATATAAATCAATGGTGAGACCTCATTTGGAATACTGTGTGCAATTCTGGTCACCACACCTTAAAAAGGATATTATAGCTTTGGAAAAAGTGCAGGATATTATAGCTTTGAAAAAAGTGCAGAAAAGGGCAACTCGAATGATAAAAGGGTTCGAACACTTTCCCTATGAGGAAAGGTTAAGACGCTTAGGGCTCTTTAGCTTGGAGAAATGACAACTGAGGGGTGACATGATTGAGGTTTATAAGATTATGCATGGGGAAAAGCAGGTAGAGAAAGATAGGGGCTCTGGGGCAAGTGATGCTCTGTCTTCTTGGTGCTTGGGGGGGTCAACAGTGGGAGGGCTTCTAATGTCCTGGCCCCACTGGTGGACCTCCTGATGGCACCTGGTATTTCTGGCCACTGTGTGACAGAGTGTTGGACTGGATGGGCCTGATCCAACGT
Organism: Gekko japonicus; assembly: GCF_001447785.1. NCBI lineage: Eukaryota > Metazoa > Chordata > Lepidosauria > Squamata > Gekkonidae > Gekko > Gekko japonicus. The sequence goes on from NW_015164699.1 coordinate 573,133, forward strand.
CTCTTATGTTCTTATGTTCATCTTGGTTGCCCTCCTCTGCACTTTTTCCAGCTCTGCATTTGTCTTGTTGGAGATGCGCTGACCAGAACTGTTCACTGTATTCCAAATGAGGCCTTACCACTGATCTATACAGGAGGATTACAATATCGGCTGCTTTATTCTCAATCCCTTTCCTAATAATCCCTAACATAGAGTTTGACATGGGTGGTTTGCTTGTTTCCCCCCACGTGTGCCATCAGATGGGCTCGCCAGCTCTGAGCTGGGAATACCTTGGAGATTTTTGGGGTGGAGCCTGAGTGGTGGGTGTTGCCTTCTGACTCACTTCCGGTGATGTCAGGGGGTGTGGCCTTATGACACACTCCCGGTGATGTCAGGGGGTGTGGCATATGCTAATGAGTTATGCTAATGAGCTTTGGCAGCTCTTTTTCTACAAAAAGACCCCTGGCTAGGAGCACTGCCACCATTGCTGCTGCTGCTCTGTGGAGTGGGGGATGAAGCAGAAGGAGGCTGGGAGAGTGATGGGGCAGAAAGAAAGAACGATGGGGGTGGGGGCAGAAAGAGAGAGAAAGAGTGATGAAGTGGGGAGGCAGAAAAACAAAGAGAAAGACAGGTCAGAAAGAGAAAGGAAGTCACATGCATGGAGGAGAAATAGAGTGTAAGAAAAGGGGGGCAGAGGGGAGAAATAGTGTGAGAGAGGTAGGGGGTGAGGAGAGGAAGCAAAGGTGTGATGAATGAGATAACCATCCCGCAAGTTTCTTGCGGGTCTCCACTTGTAATGTCTAATCCTGGACTTTCAAAAGGCTTTTGACAAGGTACCTCATCAAAGACACCTGTTGCAAGGCAATAAACTCTTGAGAGCCTCAGTCACAAAAATCTGCCCTTCCCCACATCTCCCCAACGGGCTAATGCAAACCTGTGACCACTGCTGATACACTAAACAGAAACCCCCAACGCACCTGGGATCAAGATGGTCGATCTCCTATCATTGTGTCTGTCTCACGTTTCACAGAGGCACAAGGGTTGAGATGGGTCAAAGTGAATGTCCAAGACTTGATAGCAGCCTAGGATTTATTCCAGGCTCTCTTGGAGGACGCTAATATCCTGGACCCCTTCCAGTCCGGTCTTTGTCCTGCCCATGGGACGGAGACAGTGTCAGTTGCCTTAGTGGATGACCTCTGGAGACATCTGGATCGAGGTGGTTGGGCACTGCTGATTCTTCTTGGTCTGTCAGCAGTGTTCGATATGGTCGACCATGAACTGTTGACCCACCACCTCACTGATGTGTCCTGTAACACTGTAGTAACCCACAAGGGTGCTGTTTAGAGCTAGGGAGACCTTGCCCAACATTGAAATAATAGAAAAGCATTCCCTTGTAAAGAACTGAAAAGGGATTCCCAGCAGCGGTTCTTTGTTCCTGGGGAAGGACCAGAGATCTGAAACACTGAAAAATTACCTGGGAAAAGTGTTGGACTTTCTATATATAATCCTGTATATTTACTCTTTGGCCTCTGTATTTTCATATGATGGATTGTATGGGCAAAATGACTTCATATAATAGATATATTACAGTTCAAATGAAGTCTCCTTTATAAATATGTTGCGGGAAACATAGCACACAGTTGTTTTGCTTGTCTTGTGTCACTTTTTACTGTGTGGTGTACCTTTGTTGTTGTATGTTTGAATGGCTCACCTTTAAAGCCCTATATGGCCAGGGGCCTGCATATCTTTGAGGCTGCTTTTCCCCATATGAGCCCTGTAGAACATTACGTTCTATGAACCAACACCTCCTGGTAGTCCCCTGGCCCTAGAGATGTCCAACTTGCCTCAATTAGGGCCAGGGCCTTTTTGACACCGGTGCCTGCCTGATGGAACGAGCTCCTGAGTGAGATCAGGGCTCTGTGGGACCTGCTACAGTTCCACAGGGCCTGCAAGATGGAGCTCTTCCGCCGGGCCTTTAACTGAGGCAGCAGGCATCCATTTGATCTGCCCCCCCTCCAGTGACCGCAGTTCCCAGGAGCCAGCTGGGACCACAATACTATCTGTTTGGGCATGTTATTGTCTTAGTTTAAGGGTTTTAAAATTGCTTTTAACTGGATTGTTACAACGTGCTTTATTGTTTTATTGTAAATCTACCCTAATTGCAGATATTAACTGTAGGTTATGAACTGCTTTAATTGCAAGTCTGCATTATGCTGGTACCCACCCTGAGCCTGCATTGTGGGGCGGGAGGGACAGAAGTCTAACAAAACAAACAAACAAACAAACAAACAGTGATTTCAAAATCTAATGCTGCCCTCTACTGGCTTCCTTGCTGCCTGCAATTACCTCCTCAGGCCTTTTCAATAACTTTGTGACCCATCAGTTTCTGCAAAGGACAGCCAGCAAAGTATTGCAGCCCCAAATGAGCAAGGCGATTGAACGGGTGGCGGCTGGAAGTATTCAGAAACTTCCGCTGGTGCAGAATGCTGCAGGCAGGATATTGACGTCACTCCAGTCTTGGTCCATCTACACTGGCTCGGCTCCCAATCTGTTTCCAGGAACAGTTTAAGGTGCTGGAGATGACCTTTACAGCCCTATGTGGTCTGGGACCAACAACCAACTGCCCATTCCCTTATGAACCTACCTGCCCACTACACTAATTTTTCTGAGGCCCCGCTTTAGGGTGCAACCTGGGGAGACAGCCTTCTTGGTTGTGGCACCAAACCTCTGGCACTCTCCCCCTGGAAGTCGCCATCTCCTGTCAGCGTGTGAAGACCTGTTCCATTTGGCAGTCCCCCAGTGGTCTCTCCTTCCTGCCCAATGTTTGTTTTTATGCTATTCATGCATTTTAGCTCATTTTAATTGTGTTTTTGTTGGTATTAATGGTTCTTAAGACGTGACTTCATTACATATGTTTTGTTAGCCACCTTGGTGGCCCTAAAGGCAGGGTATAAACGTTAAAAAATATTGTTCAACACAGGGAGGAATGCAGATGGAGGGCTACCCCAAAACAAATCACAGCCATAATATGCTTCCCTCTATAAGTAGCCTTTTAAAAACAGCAGGGGGTGCCCCAAAGTTATGGGAGGCAGAGCCCCCCTTTCTGCAATTGGAGCACTAGGGCAGGTTCGAAGTTCAGAGCACATTCAGTGCGCGGAGTGTTGGATCCTCTGGACTGGCATCAGAAACTATTTCTATGGGAAAATTAAAAATGGGAATCCCATTGCACCTGAAAGGCTAAACAATGATTCCGGTATAAATCTTTGGGTCACAGCTCACATAGCCAGATCCATGAAGTGAATCATCCGCCAGCTCCAAGGCTTATGCTGGAGTACAAAGTTCTTAAAGGTGTCACTGGGACTCCCTCTTATCTTTCACTGCTACAGACTAACATGGCCAACCCTTTGGAGCTGTGCGTAAGAAACGGTTGGATATTGCAACTTCCACATGCAAGGGGATCTGGGAGGGAAAGGGTTAAGAGCAGAGCTATTTTGGGGCAGGAACGCACAGGAGCAGAGTTCCGGCTGGCTTCAGAGTTGGCCACGCCCACTATAGCCAAAACCTCTGTGCATGCGTGGCTACAGAGGGAAGGCCTGGAGAGTGACACACACCCCCCGGCGACTCTGAGGTGGGTGGGCTGGGGGGGGGGGCCTGGAAGGATTGGGGAGGCATTTAAATGCCTCCCCATGCCTTCCCTGGCCTGTCCAAGGGCCAGCTTGCCCAGGCGCCCCATGGCTGCCTTCCCTTCCCTTCAAGGGGGGGGCTTGCCCAGACTCCCCACAGCCGCGGACGCCCGGGCAAGCCAAGGGAAGGCATGGGGTGTGGGGCCTAATATGCTAATGAGGTGTACTGCCAGGGGTGTGGCCTAAAACGCTAATACGTTTCTGCTGTTGGGTGTGGCCTATTATGCTAATGGGTTCCTGCTGGGCTTTTTCTACAAAAAAGTCCTGGTTAAGAGAATTCTCTCACAGGTACATTTGGAAGATGCCCCCCCCCCCATCGGTTAGATGTTGAGGCGCTTTTGGCCATTGCTTGCCTTCTGTGTTTTATCTTATACTAGCCTGCTACCCATGCTTCGCTACGGTATTTAAGTTCCTTAAATCCAGTTATAATACCGATGATGTGAAGTTTGAAATGTGACATTTGTTGTAGGAATTCGAGTGGAGAAGACTGTAGTGTAATAAATGGAGTGAGACATACGTACTTTTTTTTCTCTCTACCGAAGGACCTCTCTCTGGACCACAGTGTTGGTTCTGCCCTCAGGTGCCAGGATCACCAGGCTGCTTGGTGAGCTCACTCTGGAGCAGGCCACATAGAACTGTCCATTTAAGAAGCAGTCGTCTGTTAAGTCAACTCCTGCTACTTTCCACAAAAGTGATGGCCTCTCTACTTGTGTTCCTGGATTGTTTTGCTCATATGGAGACTGTGTTGTTCTGAGCACCTCAGGGTGATCTTGCTGGTACTTGGCCTGCACAGCTCAGTGCCCCACAGGAGTACTATGTGCAAATGTCTTTGCCATATTCCTAAGTTGCCTCCTCCTTGTAGCGTTGGTGTATCTGGCTCAACATTTGCCAGGAGCTTTCTTGGG